>NC_133810.1:13020036-13320036 GCF_043250625.1 Sebastes fasciatus
GAGGAACTACATGTGCAGTTACAGCAGCTCCACACTTGCTCTAATGCATTTCTATTATATATTGTCATTTCTATCTGTGACCTCCATTCCCTCTCCTCATTTCCTAATCTCCATTCTGTTCCACAAACGAAAGTGTTCAAGTGAAATCTTAATCATACGCTGCAGGGCGAGAATCAGCAGGAGGAAGGAGTAATGTTTGATGGACCTAAATGTGCTTCATCTTTACAGTATCTCCTGCGTAGGACAGAGTATTCCTCTCACGGTGGGGCGGATGTTTGGGCAGAGTGCTCGGTACAGTTAAAGGGTTTCTAGGACGGAATAACCGGTCTTACAGGCCTCACTCGGGAGACAACACCCTCTCCTCCTCCTTTCCCTTTCTCTGTCTGTCTTTCACTCTCTGTCACATCATTAGCAAATTCCCAATCTCCAAAACAACCCATAAACAAAGCATACATATTTGCGAAATTATTTATGGAATCTACATTTTCAGCCCAAATTGTCACGGTGTTCAAAGCTACTGAGATCCGTCTACTGTGTGAAATAGCTAATAGCCAGTTTTTCTGGCAATGGTTTTGCGTGTTCTCTGCCATAGCCAAGACTGGATAGGTGCTATGAATAAAACATTGAATCCATTAAAAAATTAATCGCCTTTTACCTTAGGCACAATTATGGTGCAATTCCTCCCAGAGTGCATGTGTGTGTGTGTTCATTTGTATGTGTGCATAGAGGTGCCTGAGTGCAAATGTTCACATGCTAATTTCTCAACTCCAATGTTGATTATTTAAATCTTAAAACCTCAAATTGAAACTATTTCCTGCTACTCTGATGGAAGAGAAATGCATGTGATCCATTTTAAAACATGCATGTTTTCCAAGTTGATATTTAGGAAACAGGGACGGAGTGGCTAAAGAAAGATTCCCGTTGGGCCGGGCTGGTTATTGAGCAACAAGGGCCGGTGACAGTGTCGGTAAACGCAATCATTTTACAAATAGATCATGTAGGCCGTAGCGTTAGGTTCTTCGAAAGACTGTGACGACCACTGTGAATACGCTTCTGACTTTTATTCAACATCAACTTCACATGACAGTGTTTAGCAGTAGACTAACATTACCATAACTATTTCCGCTTATTGAACACAAGCGCCGTGTGACCCCTGAACTCTGACGACGTAGGACGTCACGCATAACTTAGATTACACCACACTCGCAGAAGCCCAGGTAGAAAATGCAAGTGACAAGATGCAGAATATAAATAGAAAGGGGGGGGAGCTGAAAAGGTCACAATAAAAAGCTATACCAGCTGACGCAGCCAAATGTGCCAAACTACATGTTTGAACATGTAGTTCAAACATCAGCATCAGAAATTGATGGTGACAAGTATGCCAGCTGCAGTGCTAAGATTCAAGGCATGCAAAACACAATACTGTACATCATATAACGCTGCCTACAAACCACAACAACCTGCAAACAATATTACAACACCATCTAAGTGTGTTGTCTGTTGTAGTCTCTCTAAGCAGCAGCAGCCACTTGACCAGTTTGCTGCTGGTGGTTTAGGAAGAGGCAGTACCAAGCGCCGAGCCATGAGCCCAGAACTCCAGAGTGGGCAGGTAGGATTGCTCACCACGATTCATACCCACATATAATAGTAGAATAGTAAACATATAAAGACCACAATTGAAAGTTAAAAATATGAAATAAGACTGCATGTTTTGGCATGGGAACAAAATCAACACTGTTTCGGAGAGAATAGTGCAATATAGCGGAGTTACACAGTAAAGCTATAATGATACAACTCCGGTATATTAGGCTGTGAACTAATGTGGGCTGATTTTAGGCTGAAAATAAAGCCCCTGTTGGGAAATACGAGGTTTTGACCTGACAGCTATTGTATTTGTGTAAATTATGTAGATGTTTGAAAAATACAGACGGTTATTGGACGACGTGACACAGACTCACGATGTGCAATGTTGTAGGGTTGTGTTTGTGTCCTATGAAATATTCAGGGAGTGTACATGTTGCTAACAAAACGGTGTGGACGTGCTCCTGGGTGGCTTTAGGACACAACAAGGACCTCTGGGTAGAGGGTGGAAGTGGGAGGGGGGAATTAGATGATGCAGAACGCAAATATGAGAGAGCAGGATAGAAGAGCTGTGGCAATAAGGATCAGGGACGGATGCAAAAACAAATATGTGTAAATGTTCCTGTCTGAAATTATTAAGAAAGACTAAGACATACGATGACCTAGTTTTTGTTTTAAACGTCTCAGACAATGATTGTAATTGCACTGCATTCATTTTGAACACAATTATTTAAAATCTTCACACACAACAAAGGCTTGATAGATGTGGCAGCGCCTCAGTCAGTTTTCCAATATTTCTACCATAGTCGTATGGATCCGTCTTATTCAATCATAAACATTGATAAAATAATTTAAAATATAAATAAAAACCATCAGTATCCTACATTTTTTTTTATATAATAGAGAGTAACTCCTCTCCTCATTTTTCTGACAGCCTGAGACCTTTCACATCCTTCATCCGTCCGGTGTATTTTGCCCTGTTGTGCTCTCCCTGGGGACTCTATACTAATTAAGCCAAAGAGGTCTCTGCCGGGTAGAGGCCGAGACGACTGTTTGAAAAAGACACATGGACTGAGTGAGTGTGTGTGTGTGTGTGTGTGTGTGTGTGTGTGTGTGTGTGTGTGCGTGTGTGTGTGCGTGTGCGTGTCGCAAAGGCCAGGCTGATTTCATGACTCCGCTGGGTACAGAAGGGATAATAAATTACAACGGAGCAGCAGCTGGGGGTCTGTGATGTGAGTGTCAATGTGTGTGTGAGTGTGTGTGTGTCTCGGGCAAACTAGATTGAGCAAATATGTAGTTAAGTGAGTTAACACATATTCAACATCTTGCAGTGTGACAAAACTGGAAAATCTTCAGTTTGACTTGTTTTTCAGTCCTCAGTTGTATCTGGTGTAACTTCCCATATAAATAAAGGAAAATATGACAGGAGCCTTTAGTAAAATCCAAGAATTTATGTAACTTAATTGTATCATAACACATCTTGTAGTGTATTACATGGAGATCTATTTGGGGGGTGGGAGTTTATTTTATTTTATTTTATTTTATTTTTTCCAATTAATGTTTTGTTTTGAATTCTGTAATTTCTTTATGATTTTTTGTTAATAATTTCCAATGCATATCCTCAAAACCAATCAAATAAGATCATAAAAAGTCTTAACAATTTATGAACTGCAACAAAAAAATAATTATATTTGGAGAGGCACCAAATTCTGGGAGAAAATTGGCAAAATTTGCATAATTATTATAACTGGCATAGAAAATTAGCACTGGTGGATTACCCATTTTTTGCCCTGGTGGTAGTCGCGATAATCAGATGTGCACTGTGCACATTAATGCCAAAACGTTTCACAAAAACCTGGGACTGAACACAGAGTCTTGGTTTAGCCAAAATACTATTGATCCTTCCGTTTGGGGAAACTGGGTCAAACATGTACAGAAGAAGGTCTATCTTATATGTTTCACTACACCCCTGTATCTTGAGTGATTCTTGTATATGTGGCAGTCTGCAATGTGTGAATTTGTTGTTGCCATGGCAATGTCAAATTTGGGCTACTTGTTCATTCATTCACTGTTGGTGACACAAAAAGGGATTCAGATTCTGCTTATTTTCATCTATTTGCATCTTTATTTTTCTTATGAATCAACGTAAGAAAAACATTTGGAAACAAGTATTGATCTGTCAAATGGTCGTGTGTGCATGTGGGTGTGTGTGTGTGTGTGTGTTTGTGTGTGTGTGTATAATTAAAGAATGTGCACAGATGTGTGTGAAATCAATTGAGAAACTGTGCCGCTAAAGCGAGAGTGGTTTCATTTACCTTCTGGGCACTTCTCCATGGTTGATGAGTCTGGCTGGGTGACAGGCTGAAAGGAGCCAGGACAACAGACGCTGGATGGATGTGGCGGCCAGCTTCAAGTAAGAATCCACCATTTTCATCATCTTCAACCGTTTTTCTGTACTCAGATGATGTTCATGTCACAGATTAATTCAAGTCTCAAGGAGTCATTTTCTCAGCAGGTGTTGTAATTTGGATTCTAATATAATCCAGAATATATGATGCTATGGCGTAATCATGTTTCCTCAATGTGCCTCATACAGTTCTGTTTCAGTTAGGGATTTCCTTTGTTTCCCAGAATGATTTTTAGCCATGCTCCCGGTATGGCTCTTTGGATGGGAACGTCAGTCTGTCGGTCCACCACTTTGGTCCAGACTGAAAAATCTCAACAGCTATTGAATAAATGTCCACGAAATCTGGTACACAGATGCACATTCATGTCTCCCTCTGGAGTGTAATACGATTTTTAATAATGTTGTTTTATCACCCGGCATCCAGCGCCATCATCAGGTCAAAATTTTAATTTGTCCAATACTTTGTTTTATGACCTGCAAAAGTAATGATATTCCCATCAGCCCATAGACTGTATATAAGAAGTGGACATAGTCACCGTGACATCACCCATTGGTTTGTGAACTAAGCCTTGTTTTCGGCATTTTGGCCGTCGTCATCTTGGTTTTTGGCCGCCACCATCTTGGGTGGGTGGGTGGAGCTAAGTAAAACCGAACGTTGAATAAGACATTTTTAGGCGACCAAAAGGTTATAATTAACTTTCATGAAATGAAAACACACTACAGTATGAAAGTGTTAAAGATGTAAGACGAAAACGTGGACAACTCCCAGACCGGACAACACTGTGGTAGCGACCTGTCAATCACAAGGTAGCCACGCCCTAAAGCATCCCCTGCTTTATGGTCTATTTGACTCTAAATGGGACCATAATTTACTAAATGAACATCATGCAGTACTGAAGAAGACTTGAAACTAGCGATTGAGACCATAAACTCATGTTTACAATGTTTACTGAGGTAATAAATCAAGCGAGAAGTAGGCTCATTTTCTCATAGACTTCTATACAATCAGACTTATTTTAGCAACCAGAGGAGTCGCCCCCTGCTGGCTATTAGAAAGAATACAAATGTAAGGCACTTCTGCATTGACTTCACTTTTCAGACCCGGAGGTATCCCACTGCATCAGCCTCAGTTGTACTTTGTGTTTAGTGCTAATTAGCAAATTTTAACATGCTAAACTAAGATGGTGAACTTGGTAAACATCATCAACATCGCATCGTCATTGTGAGCATGTTAGCATGGATGGATAGTGAATGGTGACTTGTATATCAAATAAATGGAAATCAAGCCTAAATTAAATATTTTTAACGTTGCACATTGGTAGAGGTTCACAAATAAGCATGTAGCTCATTTTGTTGTGTTCATATATTCGATTTTATTTAAATCTACCTGCCAGTGATGATTGATTTTGGAGCCATTTTGCAACACTTTCTTGACACTTCTGTTTTTTTCGCTTAGCAGGTGATATTGTATCCCTCAGAAATCCCCCAACTCTCCGACTGGAAATAACGACCAAAGGAGCCGACATCCCCGCTCAGCTGCTAGCCGACTTTGTTTGTCATGTCAGAGACTGCAGCTACTTCTCTCACTCAAAACACAGCATGTCTCGTATGGAGGTTGGTGCACAAATTGGTATCTCTAAGTCTGTTGATCCAAAAAGTCTGTTTGTTGTCCTTTGACCTGCTAGTTGTACACCGACTTGGGCTTGCGGCCTCTTGTAAGGTCTGTCTGCGTGGCGTTCATTGTCTGTGTTTGTCTTTCTCTTGTTTTCTCTTTCCTGTGTGTCTGTACACACACACACACACACAGTGCTGACAGAGGCTAAAAGAAAGAGCAATAGACAGAGGAATGCTGAGTCAAGCAGACCTCAGCCACCCGCTGCCCCAATAAAGGTACAGAGCATGTGGCCTCATCAATAATGAAAAGTCCTCCTTTAAAGCCCTGAAAGTCACTGATATATTTGTGTGTGTGTCAGTAAAAAAAAGAAAAATAAGGCGTGCTTGAGTGACGTTAGTTAATTTACTAAGACATAGTCTGTGTATCTGTGGTTGTGAGAGGGACACAAGAAGATATGGGTTAGGCTTATGGTATTTCCAGATCACTTTAACTGCAAGGTGGAGCTCCAAGTGTCTCTTATCAGCCGACACAGCTGTACCTCCAAGGACACTGTGATGTACTCTGATGTGTGTGGCAGCCAGTCTGAATGATGTGCACACTGTGACTACCAGCTGGAGGTTTCCAGACATGACAACACATTACTCCCTCCAGCAACTCTGTAATCCCCCAAATCTCACTTCCTTCCACTGTGAATTGAGGATTTTTTGGTAAAAGTTCCTAAAAGCTCAACCTCACACCACACAAGTGCAATCATTTCACGTTGCATTGCTTTGATCTCTCAAAGTCATCACTCGTTAATTCATTAATTGGGTATGTTTTGTGTATCTGGGCCACTTCTGTGTTTATTTAACATTGTGTGTTTAATGGAAATACTGTACACTTTACTGTAATACATTCTGCATTTTAATTTGTCCAAACAATAATTTAATAGCATGCATAATATTTAAATTCAAATCTTGACCATCTTTAGCAACTGAGCCAGCCGACGTTTTTGTTTTGGAGGTAATAAAAGCCTTAATACTGCTGGTCTTTATTATTGGTAGAGTGGTTAAAAGTGGAGCTGCGACGATTAATTGATTAGTTGTCGACTATTAAATTAATCGTCAACTACATTGATGATGGATTAATCAGATTGAGTAATTCTTTAAGAAAAAAAAAGTGAAGAATTCTCTGATTCCAGCTTCTTAAAGTATTATTAAAGTAATACTATTTAAGAACTGAGTGTTCTCACTGGTCTGATGTTAAGAAAATGTTCCAGTGTGTCAAAGCTGTTTTGCTATTTTTACATTTATATTTGGGAAAAAAACCTAATAAAATATATTATTTTTAAAATGACAGTGTGCCGTTTTATGTGTGGGGGTTATATGATGGATTATTTCTTGGATGGGACCAGTTGCCAGGCAATCAGTGGAGACATAATTTCCCCATAATTATAACCCATAATGTTTAATTATTCCTTTAAGGCGCCTCACACACTTTTATTTAGGGTTGTCTATTTGTTCTACTCAATAAAACAAACTGTCCTCCTGTCTTCTGTGGCATGAAGAAATCCATCAGTATTATGTCAATTTAAGTTATCCATGCATTTAAACAACGCACTACCCATAACATCAATTCTGAAAATTCACAAATGCATATTGTGGTTATTGCAAGCCTGCTGAGAAATATTAATGTGATGGGTTTTATCAGGGTCATTTGGCATGGTCTGCTATATTAGGAATCAGTGGGAGTTTGGAGCCTTGGAAGGAATAAGTGATTCCTCCCTGTCACAGATTTATATTCTAAGAGCCAGATTGTTCTATCTTAATTACTCCTCCAGATGTTTCTGTCCTCACTGTGGTCCCTTTGGACCTTAAAACTCTGCCAGCCGAGAGCTAACCAAGGTTAACTCCCTCACTCATAATGTACTGCTCTCTTTTACCTCAACTTTTTCTCAAACTTGGTTCTAAATCAAACAGTTTCCACCACAAATCAATATTATTTTAGCCTGAGCTCGCACCAAAAAGGGAAGTACTTGCTGGTTGCTGCATGTAAGGGCAAAGTTACATAACATGATACGCTCCATGATTTCCTAATCTGCAATCCAAAACGCTGATCTCAGACAATATCTCAAGACTTGGAGGTTTTCAAACAGATCTGGAGGAAGAGCTACTGTAAAGGGAAGGTCACAGAAGCACAGGAGGTCACAGGACTTTACAGGATTTCATTAATCCTATTTGATGTCTGGGCGGGTGATGATTGCTGTACGAGCCGCGTTAGCATTATTATCAACCAGAAAGACTTTGTGACCTTTCCAGTGAGCGACAGTGCGAGGAGGGGCCCTTTAGTAAAGAGATTGATCCCCCCCCCCCCCCCCAAAACCCTCAGGCCCCCCCCAGTATCTGTTGTGATTATTGACCTCAGTTTGCAGAGTTCACAATCTGGCCCATTGGTAGTTAGAGCCATTGATTGGAGTATAACACATAGATGATCAATCAGTTAAAATCGCACTGGCTGCATGGGAGCTCGGCCCAGCAGTCACCAGCCTCTGAGGTCATGGGAGGAACACAGCAACGTGACTGTTTGTTCTGCATGCATGTAAACAAAAAAGCCTTTTGTGTGTGCATTCATGCCTTTCTGTTCATCATACATTCATAGTAGCATGTGTATGCACTGTGTAAACACACATTAATCATGAACATGCCATGTACACTCTCTACACTCACAAATGTCATGGCACCCCACCAATCAATACCTCACAAAATCTATAACAAACTGTTTAGCATATTCTTTGATCATCCGCAGTGCTGCCCCCCAGAACAACCTTTTAAAGCAGATAAACGGATGGTGAATGTAGTAATGTAGTACAGTATTCTTTCTTCTCTTTCACTATTTTACTTTTTAAGCCATCCTAGTGGGCGTTGCTATGGGGATGGTAATGCTGGGCAGTCCAATACCATGGTCCAGACCAACATATCGAAAGCTAAGTTCACACTACGCAACTTTCAAAGTGGTCAGATCGCAGTACTGGTCACACTACACAACGTTGCTGTCCTGCAATGGGGACTCTTGAAGTTGTTTTGTCCCGAAAACACACGTGAGAAATACAGGTTAAATTACGTAATACCATACTATTTATTCCTCTTAGTACAACAACAACTTTGCGCCGTGTTGCAAATGCAACTACAGTAAGTTCCTATTGTTACAGGCGACCCCTCCTCCCCCAGGTTTCCCCTCAACTCGTGTTTTGCACTTTCATTGGCTGTAGCTCGTGGCCCAGATATTTAGCATTGCTAGATATCTGGAATGTGTCTGCAAGGCTCGCGTCTTTGAACAGTTCACACATGACGTCGAACGCTGATGTGCAAGCGGCGAGCCAACGCCGATTTTGCCTCTGATGGGGGGCTTTTATTGGGGAGCGCCAAAAACTTTTGGGAGAGGAAAATCAGGTTGTGTAGTGTGAACTAGCTATAATCAACTACTGGATGGATTGCCATGAACTGAACTGAGAGTTTGGTGAAACCGACTTGGAAGAGTTGTCCAAGAGGCGCAACAGAAAAAAAAATAGTTAAGAGTTTTGGATAAGAATACAAAAATGTTCTTGCATGAGGACCACTGTGTCTCCACGGGAATAGTTGTAATAACTTTGGTGATGTCCTGTCTTTCCATATAGCGCCACCATCGGGTCAAATAATTTGGTTAATGATCAAATACATGTAAAAGTAATGACATTCCAAATGTCCTCAACAGTGCTTTGTATTTAGACCTAAAGTTCATATGCTACGACATATCCTCATACAGCAGTCCGTATGATAACTTACGAAAAGTTATTCCTCATTTTCCGTGTGTTTTCCTACGACTGTCCAGCAACATGTGACGCAACATGTCAAGCTCCGCTCGTTACATGCATACAGTCTTTTCAAAATAAACGTCCGTCTTCACAGCAGACAATCCGGTTAGGTTTAGGCAACAAAAACTACTTAGTTAGATTTCGGAAAAGATCATGGTTTGGTTTAAAATAACGGAAGTGGCGTCCTATTCTTTCTCTATGTGCGTAAACTTAAAGTTACGTGACAAATAAATAAACGTTGACTTCTTGTTTCTCACGGGGTACGAACATCGGTCTCCTGGGCGAAAGTCGCTATGTATACTTCCTGGTTCATGATTTTGTGGAATACATACAATTTTTGTAGGTATAGCTACAAACGGTGTATGAGAACAGCCTGGGCTTTACACAATATGTCATGCAAACATTCCATATACAGGCTTATCATACTAAATCTTATTTTAATCGTACATTCAACGATATGCGGTCAGTCCTCTGTGATGCCGCTTACACGATGACATGCGAACATTTTGATCTTTTCCTTTGTACCACTGTCTGTGTTCGTGCTGTCTACTGTAACCCAGTCTCTCTGTGTCTCTCTTCCTAGCCAGCAGTGTAGTGGACAGATGGTAGGATCAAACCCCATCAAACATTTACAACCTCACAGACACAAGCCTCATCACACTCACTCCCTGACATCAGAGCCATACCACCCCCACATGTACTCGCACGCAAGCACACACCTGCCCCAGCCGAAAGGATTTTTATTTTATTTTCAAATTAAAGAGTTTGACGGAGCTTTGACGAAAGTTTGAATAGTACAGTAGCTCTTCCTCTCGCTGACCAACTCATATTTCCAGCAAATTTAGATCCTATATGCTCTGCTATACTTCAGCTTAACGGCGTGTTTCCTTATATTGTTGAAATTTTGGTCAAGGACTTTCATCAGGACATATTGAATCAATCAGACTTGTTTTACTGCAGCCTTGAGTCCCCAGGGTCCTGTATCTCAAACAAAAGGAGAAGGACGATGGAGAGGAAGGGAGGACAAGGATGATGAGTCAAGGGAGAGAGAGAAAGAGTAAGAGGAGGAGGAGGAGGAGGAGGATGACAGTGTTGAGGAGGATGGGAAGAGAGAAACACAGATGATTAGCAGGCGGGGGAGAAAGAGGAGGAGTGGTGGAGGTGGAGGAGGAGTAGGCACAAGAACTAAAATGGATAGCTGCATTTCTGTCATGCTACAATGTCCTTCAGGCTTTCACTGAAACAACAAGCACCCACTGAATGATGACGATAGCATGCAGCAAACTCTTACAGAGAAAAACTCAATCCGACATGACTTGCAGAACCACGGATGTATGTTCAAGTAGTCCAGCATCATAAATATAATTTCCTAAATGCTGAGCTGTACCGGACAATGTTATTTAGCCTGTACATAATTGCAATTTCCTAAGCAGCAATCCCTCTGGGCAGCAAAACATCATTTTGTGACTACAATCCTTGCAGAAACACACGCTCAAATACACAAACATAATGCATACTTACAGGCAAATACACGCATGAGTTAAAAATCTTAATAATGATCAGCCTGTTTCTGTCCCAACAACCCCACAGAGATTTGGTTGCCAAGTCAACCACGGCCACCTCGATGACAACCATGCAGTAGTCAGCTTGTCTTCACCTCTATTCTGTATTCAACTGAATCACGTCTGCCACATGCTTCTCTCATCATGAATTTGTATTTTGAGACTAATGCTTTGGGGATCATTACAGGGTGCCGTGTTGACGTCACTGATTTTGATCAGAAGATTACGCCTTATATAAGTCTACATTGTACATTTTAGGACAGTGAGTCAAAGCCCTTACTCTCAGTTTGGCTTGATCTGCCCAGAATCTGGTAAGCAATGACTACTATTTCTGTAACATGCAGGTCTAACCATGCATCCAGAACAGCCATAGACTGTATGTAAGAAGAGGACGTGACGTCACCCATTGGTTTGTGGACTGCCGTTTTGAAGCCTTGAATTCAGCAATTTGGCTGTCGCCATCCTGACTTTTTGCAACCAGAAGTGACATGAGAGGGTGAGTGCAAACAAAGCTGAAAGAATAATTAATATTGGACTTAGATTCTTCAGATAGACATAAACACAACTCCAAACGAATGCTAATGTTGCTCCATAACTGCTAGATGTGTAAAGAGGCAATTTTGCCCTATATCAATTTAAAAGTGCAGTGTGTAGCATCTGGCGGTATCTAGCGGTGAGGTTGCAGATTGCAACCACCTGACACTTCTTCCGTGTGCAAAGCATGTAGGAGAACTATGGTGGCCAACACGAAAACGCCAATGGCCATATCTAGAGCCAATTATTGTAAAGTAGCGTAAGAGTAGGTAATTTCGAGAATAGCAGAGTGCGTAGAGTGTGTGTGTACGTTGGAAGTGAGTGGTGAAGCAAGAGGGAGAGAGAGCGGCAGCGGCGAATGCGTGTGAGCGAACAAGTGAGATAGCGGAGTAGAAGATAGAGTTAGTTTAGCTTTGAGAATATCAAATGAATGTAAAGTGGAAGTTGCAGTTTGTGCAGAAATAAATACTGCAGCTGCTCAAGACCAACAGAGGTTTCCTTTGTATTGTTTTCAGGCGGTTGAGTGGAGTGACGACGGTTAACGCCGGAGCGAGTAACGTTATCGACTCCGGCCCAAGCAGGAAAAGTTAACACAGTGTTTGGCTTTTCCGTTCTGGGCTCGGTGAAGAGGACCCGCTCCCTATGTAGCTATAAACAGCTCATTCTAAGGTAACGAAAACACAACAATTCTTATTTTCAGGTGATTATACACTAATGAAAACATACTTATTATTATTATATTCCATTTCTGCCAATAGATCCCCCAAAATGTTACACACTGTTCCTTTAAAAGGTGATGACAGTGCTGTATTCAGAGCTTGTTTCCACTGCCCCCAAAAATCTGTTTGTTGGAGGTTGACAACAATTAATGCTAAATGTGTGTCACAAACACTCTTTTCGTTATCACAATTTGAGCCATTAGTTCCAATATAAATGTGAAATCATCAAGAGGTGTACATTATTTCTGTGCTGCCACTCGTGTCTGCAAGCAGTCCACCTGAAGCCTTTCATTAGTCGGGCATATTGGTTGAAACGCCTATCTGTAAAAAACGTTGACAGAGCACTTTGCATTGCAAACAGGGTCAATTATTACTCTCACTATTATGAATCTTTAAACCATGAATGTTTCATATTTGTGAACATTTCTCAAGCCTAGAATGAGCTTAATGTCATCTCGATCCAAAATTTGTGGGATGGGCCGGCGAGGGAAAATGTGCATGTGCAGGAACGAGGAAGCGAACCAGGAAGAGAGAACACTTTTTTGGCACGTGCACTGGATGAGCAACTTTCACTGGAACGATTCCAACGGAATCTTGGAAAACCACCTTTTGCAATAGATCAACATGTCTATCTGATAATTGGAGTACAATAACAGTGAGCTAGTACGCACAGAGCCACAGTAATGATGGTGGATCACGAGGCTGTGATATTCTTGGAATTTCTGCTGGCTGATTATTTCATAGGATTTTTGATAAGATGAACCTCGGCGGAGAGAATCTGCCTTTGAATTCAGCACTACTGGAGCGATGCCTAGCGGAGCTTATTGTGGGATAGTAACACATACTGCGAAATGAGGTTAGCCTGAAAATGATCAAACACTAAATCAATGAGGAGGTTGTGTGTGCAGCAATATGAGTGGAGATTCAACTAGAATAACATATAATGATGACTAGATCAGTTACCCGTTAGAGTTTCCAAATCGAGCAAGAGTTTACTGTTTGAAAAAGTTGCATTTCAAGATCCAGGAATCATTCAATGATGTCAGAAACGTTTATATGTTACATACTTAAAGCTGCAGTGGGTAGAATTGGAGCAAATGTGATTTAAAAAAGTGATTTTTTTTTTTAATAAAACGGTCACTATATCCTGACAGTAGTGCATGAGACAGGTAATCTGAAAAAAAAATCATGTGCCTCTGTGTAAAACATGGAAAACAACCAATCAGAGCCGAGCTGGAGGCTGCCGTCTCTGAGCAGCTGTCAATCACTCGCGAACACCGATCAAATGGTCAAACTAGGCAGCGCTGATCAAATATGAATCAATATTCTGTTACTGTAATGACTATTTCTCGCCTCAAGTGTCTTCAGAAACATCTTGTAGTGTACTGTTTAGCTGTAAAATGAGAAAGTTTGTGACCCGGCCGCCATGTTGAGATCAGTTGAGGAAATACCAAGCACCGCCCACCAGTCGGAGCAAACTTTTTAATTTTACAGCTATAAACAGCACACTACAAGATGTTTCTGAAAACATGTGAGGCAAGAAATAGGCATTACAGTGACACAATATTGATTCATATTTGATCAGCGCTGCCTAGTTTGACCGTTTGATTGGAGTTTGTGAGTGACTGACAGCTGCCTCCGTTGAATGAACAACCAATAGGAACACTCTCTCTCTGAAATGACCTATGATTGGACAAAGTCTCCCATCACAGGCTAGATTTTATAAAGCCTGAAAACAGAGCCATGAGGAGGTGCAGAAGTCTAGTTTTCTCTCAGACCAATTGAATTACAATATGCTGAAAGGTTATTATGGAATCTTTGCCCAATGATGCCAAAAACATTCTGCCTATTGCAGATTTAAGGTGAACGAGTGTACGTAATCAACACATCTGATTTCATTTTGGCAAACAAGGCAAATCTATTTAGAGACATTTTTTTTTTTTTACTCCCTCTTTATGGTTTCGACCAATAAGGAGAGAGTGTGTTTACACTAAAATCATGTGTAGCTTCAAAGCTTTATTAATAGAACAGTGATTGCATTGGAGTCTCCAAAAGTTTGCTATTGAAGTCAAAAAAGGTTTTCCACTGGGAGTAACAAACACTGGTACTATACAGGCGGCTGCTGCATGATCTGCAACCCAAACAGAGATGCAACAACGAATGCATGAAGGGTTATACATTATTCTGTGTGTAAGAGTTTGAAGAGCTTTAGCAGAGCACATTGAAACAGTCATGAACATACCCAAGACATGCATAAACTACAGAGAAAACGTTTGCCTGCTTACACATGCATGGATTCACTCACTGACCCACAGACACCTTCGCTGTCCATCCTGTTTCTTGTCACACCTTGGTCTATAATAAGCCTTGTGAGTCATCATGCCATTTTTTTTCAGGTAATTACCCATAATGGCTCTGGGCATGCAGGTCATCAGAACAACACAGGCACAGAATAATAACAGAGGTCACGGTAACACAGTATCTTTGCCTTTATGCCAGTCGGTGTGTCGGCTGTTTGCTAAACAAAGAAGGTTCCTGTGTCCTCTGACCTAATGAGACACGCTGTGCATTAAAAGTCCATCCTACATTTGAGGTGAGTTAGAAAGATAGGCCAAACAATATGCATCTCTCTTTCTCTTCCACACACACACATCTTAGCATTCAGAAACTCAAACCCAGAGCCAGTGATGAGTCTGAAAGCTCTCCCAGTGTTGACAGTGCTTGACTCATTCTGCAGTGTGCCTGCAGTCATTGAGATGCATAGCAAGGTCTAAACTGAGTTCTGCCAAGTTGTAGGCAGCCATTTAACCACCACCGACACACACACACACACACACACACACAGACACAGATGCACAGGGAGGGAGAGACTCAGAGGATCACGTGAAAAGGCAATTAACTAGGACGTTTTGTTTCTGTGGTGTAAATTCAGAAAATAGAATGTGTGTCGTGACGATATTTTTCAAGAGGGAATCAAGTCAGTATGCAGCGTGTTAGCATGAACGTTGCAGAGGTGGTGTGTTGTGCCTACTCACCACCAACATTGGTAAACATGGTAGAAAAGCTATGGTAGCAGCTCTGTAAGGTTGCACCAAAGAATATATATTGCTAAGAAGTGAAAGATTATAAATAAATTGTTCGTTCCATTGCAACGTCAGCACCCAGCAGCAGACCTACACCTCCGCCATTTTGGACTGAAAGCGATTACCTGACGGCAGTAAAACGTCCGACTACAAAGTGCCGCACAAAAGTAAAACAAAATTATTTCTATTCTATTGTCATAATTTGAATGTCTCTACCAACAGGCCTGTGCTGAACAATAAAAATATTAAAAATATGCACATTATTATGACTATTTATTTACTTATTTATTTACTTAACTTTTTTGCCTGGCTGCCTCCCAGAGGAACATAAAGGGAGCGATGGACATAAATGGAAGTTAGACAAATCCAGCACACAGATTTTGAGAGCAATCTCAATCTTTTTCATGTCAAGGACCTCCAAAATCGTTGTACAATAGACCACAGACCATGGATGTATAAGAGGTTGTGCTCTGTGCTTTTGGACTGAGTGTTAGTAAATAGCCTACAACTATAGTAAATTCTGTTTATGTCATGCTACTAGCGCTACTAGCTACTGGCCGATAGCTGGTTGTTTGGGAACAGAGACGTTAATACATCCACCACGGTACAGGCTTACAGCATACAGCACATGGGTGTATGAGATAATAAAAGGGAGGAATTACAGCCAATATATCCATTATTACAGCCGCATACAGCTAGCAGGAAGCCGGCAGAACCGGATATGTCATATGAACGTGCAGGGCGGTGCAGTACCGTGGGTCTGATGCACGTTCATTATGCTGAGGAAAATAACTCTGGATTCAGCTATTAGTTTATTTTACAACTTTTAGGACATAACTATTTAAATGAGGGCTATTAAGTGTTCGTATTGGGAAGTTGATTTACCTTAAAAAAAAATGATCCTCTGATTTACAGACGTCTCTTTTTCCATCCATGGCAATGGAATCATTAGCGTTTTCAGTCCAAGATGGCGAAAGCGCTACCGCAGCGCCATCTAGCTGCTATTGACAAAAAAGCACGGGAGTTTCGCCTCTTTGCTTCTATACTCTTTGGTTGTACTTAGGAAGTGTGGTTCTTTGAGCTAAATACTAATGTCAGATTGCTAACATGTTTAGCAACGGTACAACGTTTACCATGTTCACCATCTTAGTCTGGCATGCTGGCATACTAACATTTGCTAATTATCACGTTTTTAAGTTTTTTTGACGTGAATATGGCGCTATGTGGAAAGTCTAGGATCACCAAAGTCAGTTCATTCTCTGGGGGCCAATGTCTGTACAAAACTTGAGGGCAATCCATCTAAAAGCTTAACATATTTTAGTCTGGACCAAAGTGGTGGCCTGACCGTTAGACCACCATTGCTATTCCTACAGAGCCAAGAATCAGCAACACTTACACAAACTCTTGCATCAAGCTTAAGCCAAACACATTTGGGCTTGTATTCTCTTCATAACACCACTAAATGAAATTTACAGAGTTCTTGCTAAGAGGCACCATCCTTTGTTGGAGCAAATAATGCAATCAAACATTACCTGTTGGCTTGTGTTTGTTTCTCCTGCCACCTCTCTGCCACAGTAAATAAATAAATAAATATATATTTGCACTATAAAGCAATATTCTGAGCAGTTTTCCTCTGCTGGTTCTTTGAAAAGATGAATGGCGCTGCTACTGCGAGGAGAGCATCATTCAACGTTACTGCTGGGGATGACGAAACAATGCAGAAACCATTCAACACGCTTCTTTAAAGTACAGGTTGAACAGGGCCATGAGGAGGTGATGTATGAGTTTTGTCAATGTGAGTCTGGCATCCAGGTTCATGTTGCATGTTCATTTGTCCCCCTCTTAAGCTCCAAATGGTACCAAACTAACCCAAACTTTATGTTTGTAGTCACACTGTTGGTGGGACTCTAGGGATGGGAATGTTCGATGGTCCATCAGTTGGTCCACCGCTTTGGTCCAGACTAAAATACCTCAACAACTATTGGGTGGATTGCCATGAAATTCGGTACAGACATTCATCGTTGTCAGACGATGCATCCCAATGACTTTGGTGATCCTTAGAGGGAAATCCATCCATCCATCTGCAACCGCTTATCCCGTTAGGGGTCGCGGGGGGGCTGGAGCCGATCCCAGCCGACATTGGGCGAAGGCAGGGTACACCCTGGACAGGTCGCCAGTCCATCGCAGGGCTGACACATAGAGACAGACAACCATTCACGCTCACATTCACACCTACGGGCAATTTAGAGTCCACAATTAACCTAACCTGCATGTCTTTGGACTGTGGGAGGAAACCGGAGTACCCGGAGAAAACCCACGCTAACACGGGGAGAACATGCAAACTCCACACAGAAGGGTCCCAAGCCGGATTCGAACCTGCAACCCTCTAGCTGTGAGGCGCCAGTGCTAACCACTGCACCACCGTGCAGCCCCTTAGAGGGAAATGTTTCTGCAAATATTGGATGCATTGCCATGACATTTTCTACAGACATTCATGGTCCCCATGCTGACTATTACAATAACTTGAATTTGCATCTAATAAATTGGTTTGTGACAAAATATTCAAAATATAAAACTTGACATTCTAACAAACTCAGCTGTACTTAGTGAATCGTGCTTATTAGCTTATGTTAGCTGGCTAACACGCAAAACTAAGATAGCAAACCTGGTAAATACTACCAGCTAGACATCAGCATACTAGCATTGCCACTGTCAGTGTGTGCATGTTAGAATGCTGAGTTGATTTTATTAAGGATCCCCATTAGTTGGTGCCATAGCAACTGGCTAATCTTTCTGGGGTCCATTAAGTGCATACAAACACATGAAAGTACCATACAAAATACAAGAATCAAAATCTAAGAAATAACAAGTTACAGATAAAACTTGATAGCATACCAAACAAAACAAATATACAAACAACACTGCAGCAAACAAGCTAGATCCTTAGATAACATTTGAGTTTCTTTTTAAGCACTAATTTACTAACAATGCAGCAGAGACGTTGAGGCAAATTATTCCAGAGAGAAATTGATCTATAAATTAAAGATCGTAGTAACGCATTAGTTCTAGGACGAGGCAGTACAAGCTGACCATTTCTGTAGTGTTATGGTCATGCACAGTATTACTATAAACAAATTGATTCAACAAAAAAATCAGGATTAATGCTATTAATGACTGACTTGATAATTAAAAGTGTATTGAATGATGACCTGTAAGCCAGGAGAGGCACTCGTGCATACGATTCACGTTGGATCTAAGTGAGCAACCCAGAACCAACCGTGCTGCCCTATTTTGTGCAACCTGGAGATTCCTGACCTCACCATTTGCAGCAGATGACCAGACCATAGAACAACAGTCAAGGTGACATAAAATTAAACTGTGAACGATCTGACATAGAAGGGGACGACCAACAAAAGAAGAACATTTCCTGGAGACACCGACTGCTCTTCCCATCTTTAAAACAATGTAATTAATGTGATGAGACCAAGATAGAGTGCAAAGACTTTTGCTGATGTTCACATTTAGCTCAAAGTACAGCCTCACAGAGCTGCTCTTAGTCTTACTTTATTTTGATTCTAATAGATGTTTTATCTGCCAGTCTGGAAAGTGAAATTGATTACAGTCACTGAGTCATTAAGAAACTAGAAGGGCACTCGGAGAGCGCAGACCTCCGCCAAGGCCAAATGCCCCATCTCGCAATATTAATGACAGTGAAAAATAATTTGCGTATCGGCCCCATGATGTGAATTCGCTCCAAAATGTAATGGGTTCTTCCTTGGCCCATGCTACACCTTTCCACCAAATTTCATGAAAATCGGGTAAGTAGTTTTTCCGCCATCCTGCTGACAAACAAGCCAAATCGAAAACCTCCTTGATGGAGGTAATTACACCCGTATGGCCATTTCTTTGCTATCGGACTGTCAAAATCTTGCTCAAACAACCCTGAAGATGAGTACCTTCACAAAAATGTATCATTCATCTATTTATTTTCATGTTACTATTAATATCCCTGCCCTCTCATCACCAGATGCATGGTTAGCCAATTAATTTATCACACTTCAGTTGTTGCTGTTAAACTCTGTGAACTCTCAGTGAAATGCCACCAATTGAAATCCAATTCAATGTGCCACACATAGAAAGAAAAACGGTGTACTCCAACACATATTTAGCTTGAAAGCAGGTGCATTCCAAACCAAAAGCACAAAGCAACACCCTGATCTGTAATCTGTAAAGAGCATTTAGTGGAACAAAGGTCATAAGGCGGCAGTTTATCTGCAGGCATGTTTGGGGGAGGGTTGGCACAATGAAGGGATGGTCAGCCGGCCGGCAGAACGTGATCTAAGCTGCTAACATAGCATATCAGCAATGTTTTCATCATGTGTGAGCTCCCTCTCTCTGTGATTGTCAGTTCAATGTTGCCATTTTAAAGGTAATAACATGTCATGTGATGTTGTTAGCCACCCTGTCATTCAGTTAGTTGGTTCAATACTTGATCCAATGCACGATGCTGCAAACACTACTGGCCAGACTACTATGAAATTTAGTACGGATTTTCCAGCCCGTTCTCATTCCCAGGGCGTAAAATACCAACGCTTTGTCCAACGACGCACAAGGCACCCTTTAGCATCTGTATGAGATGCACTGGGATGTCATTTAACTACAATGTAAACCCATCTGCGGCAACAGTAAACGCTCAAGAAAAATGCGCCGGGAGTGTGGTGACGTAGTTTAAAGAGCGAAAAGACACACAAGGTGGTCAGGAAGGAGGTGAATGTGTCCAACAAACACAGGGCTTTCATCCAGGAGACCGCTGTTTGTGTCCCGTGCGTTAAATTTCACTTTCACTTTACAATCGTAGTCATTTGAAGCCCAACCATGATGTTTTTCCTAAACCTAACTAAGTGTTTACTGCGGCCATAAAATGACGCCAATGGGTCTGGCAAAGCCTCAGTATGTGATGAGAACGTGTTGGATATTCATGGTCCCCAGAGGACAGATTTCAATGATTTTGGTGATCTGACCTTTCATATAGTGCCATCATCAGGTCACATTTTACCCACGACTAAACACAAAAATGAATGGCTAGATATCCATGAACTTGCTGCAGATATTCGTGCTCCCTAGATGATGAGGCTTATTGTTTTTGGTGACCTTTGTTCCGATGCCACTGCCAGCCAATCATTTACTTCCGTACAACACAGATATCAAAATCTAATCTGCAGATTTCCATGAAATTCATGCTCTTGCTGTGATGAGAAAATCCCTTTGGATTTGAATGGCCATATGGTCTTTCCTCTAGCATCATCCTTAGGACACACTTGTCAGTATGTTTTTTGTTTAATCCAATATTTAGCCTACATATTATGGCGTGTGATGGTTACTGCAGCTTCTAGCAGGGCACTACACTTGTAGTCAAATTTTAAGCTACTATCTGAATTCAAGACATCGAATCAAGACTGTGGTTTAAAATGATGACTCATTCTAAGAGGGGTCATTTATGGGTTTTTTTGGGGAGGGAAATTGAGATGTGGATATCAGGGGATTTTTTTGGTGGTTGTTATTTGCATTTAAATCCTACATTTATTTGCATACAGGGCATTCACTTGAGCTTTGTTGCCAATAAAGTGCTCCAGGGGTGACGCATTTTTGTAGGCCAACCAGGAAGTTAGAATCGCTCTGGTTCCCTCGACAAAAAAACCAATGGGATTTTTCCATTTTCCATCATTAGCTTCTTTTTCTTACAGTATCCATTACTATTCAGTCAGTTTAATATTCCTCTCTGTCTGCAACCCTCACAGCACGTACACATCCAACTATCTTTTTCATTTTTAAAGAAAAATGATAATCACCTGATCCAGCTGTTATAATTGGGGTCAAGGAGAACTCATCATTTATGAAGAAATATCCCCCCTTCTCATCCCTTTCTCCTCCTCTCCCTCTCCATTTTATCATCTTCTGGGGAGGGTGTCATGGCACCCAGAAAAAAAAACTGTGACCTTGCTGTTCCACTCCAATTCATATCCATTTGTGTGTGTGAATGTGATTGTGTGTGTGTGTGGTCATCTAAAAAAAGGCCCCATAGGAGTTTTTTGTCCCACATATGCACCTGACAGAAACGTCTCAGAAGCCGCTAATAACTAGACCACAGACTCCACACACACACACACACACACACACACACACACACACACAGACAAGATGAATACCTGAGGGCAGAAACAAAGGGAAGAAGAGGACAGTATCAGAGAGAGAACTGCACTGTCAGTATACATCCAGCCTCATTTTCTAGGAAGCTCTCCAGTAATCCCTCAATGAAAGGGAAACTGCATCGTCACTCCTAACAGGGATGCCATTTTGTTTCAGAGGCAGCACTAGAGTATCAGGACTGAGTTACCCATGCAGGCACAAGTTTGTCTCTCAGCCTGTATCTATCCCTGTCTCTTTTCACTCTGACAATTTGACACTTGGATTCACAGTTTCCCTGCAGTGCAGCAGCGTACATATGTTTGCATGCTCTATATCTTTGACACAAATATGCATTTTTCTGTCACACCCGCTCTTATCTTGTCTCTTTTTCTCTATTTTTTTTGGTGTCCTGATACCTCCGATTGCCATGGGTAGCAAAAATAAGATGATGAGATTACCATGACAACATGAGGGGAGTGACGTGGAGGTTATTTCTGAGGCCGCGCAGTCCGTGTAGACGAACTTGATGACACGGATGAATCATCAAGAGGAGCAGGACCAGTATGTGTGACACTCCCTGCCGCCTGCTTATCCAGCATGCATTTATGCATGTGTACATACGCTGTTTAAGCTGTGGGAGTTTAGCTAACAATGTTTTTTTATGTTAATCATCCAAGGATGGTTTGTTGAGTATTCATGGTCTTATTCACATCAATGCTGACACACCATCACGCTTTGCTCAATGGCACCTTGTCAACGGTTGTCAAGGGAGGATGGAGCACTACTCGTTCAGTTTCCTCCCACAGATTTTCAGGAGAGCTAGACTGAATTTTCCTCTTTAACCTCCACAACCGCAGACTTGTTTCACACACCTTCCTCATTTTTTGCACCCCCATACCCGACTTGTTTTCTTTCACCTTTCTTCCTCTTCCTGTTGTTTTCTTCACCCCCTGCTGTCTCAGACTTATCCTGTCCCATTTTGCTTTTGTATTCCTCCTCCTGTTCACCATCGCCATTATCCCAGCCCCTCTCTGTCTACTGTGGTGGTCTTTGCAAAACGCTGTCCTCCATTTTCGCACCCACAGCCTTGCCATAGCAACAGAAGTGACTGCGTGACAGCCTGCATATCATGGGAGGGAAAAGAGGGAGATGGAGGAGAGGAGAGGAGAGGAGAGGAGAGGAGAGGAGAGGAGAGGAGAGGAGAGGAGAGGAGAGGAGAGGAGAGGAGAGGGATGGAGGGAGGAGTTGCAGAAACATTCGTCTGCATGAAGAAAGATAGTGAGGGGAAACGCCAAGCTTTGCTATCCAAAAAGATAAGTAGGTCAGTCCTAATCTGGGGTTGAGTTTAGCATTTAAATAAATAATGAAGTCAGCTTCACAGTAAAAACACCAACTAGGTGGAAAACCCTCTAAATATGAAAACCCACTGTACTGCACTGTGCAACCTATCCGCATACAACATATAACTATGTTTGAACTACTTGGTTAAGTTCAGGAAAACATTGTGGTTTGGGGTAAAAATAAGTACATTTCTTACGTAATTTACATAGGTGACATTAGTTAAAGAAATAATCTAGACGATTTTCTTTTAAATAAATGTCTGTTATGTCACTATCTATCGCCAAATAAGGTATCACAATGGTGATTGAACCCTAAGGCCCACTGATGAAAGTATTGCAATTAGGGCTGCCAATCGACAATATTTAATTGCAATTAATCACAATTGTACAAAGCAAATGAATCACACATTTTTATCTGTTCAAAATGTACCTTAAAAGAAGATTTGTCAAGTATTTAATACCCTTATCGACATGGGAGTATAGGCAGATATGCTTGCTTTATGCAAATGTATGCATATATTTATTATTGGAAATCAATTAACAACACAAAACAATGACAAATATTGTCCAGAAACCCTCACAGGTACTGCATTTAACATAAAAATATGCTCAAATCATAACATGGCAAACTCAAGCCCAACAGGCAACAACAGCTGTCAGTGTGTCAGTGTGCTGACTTGACTATGACTTGCCCCAAACTGCATGTGATTATCATAAAGTGGGCATGTCTGTAAAGGGGAGACTCGTGGGTACCCATAGAACCCATTTTCATTCACATATCTTGAGGTCAGAGGTCTAGGGACCCCTTTGAAAATGGCACGCCAGTTTTTCCTCGCCAAAATGTTGTATAAGTTTGGAGCATTATTTAACCTCTTTCACGACAAGCTAGTATGACATGGTTGGTTTCACTATATTCCTTAGGTCCGCTACAACCTAAAAATCACGTTAATAAGTTTAGGAAATTAGTGCCGTTAAAACAAATTTGCGTTAACGCGTTATTATTAACTTTGATAGCCCTAAGTGCAATATTTAGATATTTGCAGTATTTCGAACGGAGTGTCAGTGGCGACATTCCCGGAAAAAATGCAAACTACTAATGCGAATGAACATTTCCTACTGCTGCTGCTTCACATTGAAAGCATTTAACTGGCGAAACACAAGTTGACTTTTATTATGAAGTAGCCACAGGAAATGCAACGTGTTTGTCAGTGAGCTTTGTCAGTGGTCATCAATCGTTCATCAAAAATGCATCCACAAAACAATTTGTCATTTTTTGACAGCGGATCAGTTTTACAAATTTTGCAAGGAATAATGTTAAAAGTAGTAGCAGCAAAAGTGAGCTGCAGGCAACAGGCTGCACATCTACAACATATCAACGAGGTAACCAACTACTTTAACTTTCGCTGTTCGCAGACCGTGTGCAGCATAAAATCAGATCACAGTTGATCACAGAATGATGGAAAAAGGCCAATTATTTTCTGAGTTATTTATTAAAACAACAATAGTTTGTTTTGCTGCACCTAGCATTCTGGGACCTGTAGTATTAAACCACATTTGTTTACCACTAGTAAACAGGGTGTCACCAAATCAACAAGGACTTAAATGTTACGGATTTCCACTTTAAGTTATGTAACAAAACAAAGGGAAAATAAGTTAACGTTGACTTTTGGTTTCACACGGGACACAAACAGCGGTCTCCTTGGTGAAAGTCCTGTTTGTTTGATTCATCCATCCATCCCAACCTCCTCCCTACGCGGTCGCTCTTTATACTAAGTCACCTGACTTCCTTGGCGGCAGCCCTGCACGTCCTGTCTCACGATAACGTGGGTTATATACAAATTACAGTGCATTACTTTTCATAGCTTATAGGTAGGAACAGTGAATGAGAACAGCCTGCACTCTGACATATACACATGGTTACATGGTTAACTATCACTGTAAAGCATCTCAGTGATGAATGGACTATTGGACATGTAGTGATAGAGCAGATGTAGCCTGAAGAAGTCGACTGTGACAAAGCTAAGATACAGTAGATAGTGAGGAGGTAATCAGTAGCACATTTAGTCACTGTATGTGTGTGTGTTGTGTATATGAGAGAGAGAGAAAGCCTGGACTGTGTTGGGGAGATGGCACTGCTGGAGATATGAGGTGCATTAGACAGATGGGGCATGTGATAGGTCACATCTGGTGAGGGGTGGAGAGAGGAGGAGGGGAGAGAAGAGGATAGGAGAGGAGAGGATACTGGAGGAGACAAGACGAGAGGACACCAGATGAGAGGAGACAAGACAAGAGGAGATGAGAGAGGTGACAAGAGATGAGACGAGACAAGAGGAGAGGAGACAAGACTAGAGGAGACAAGACGAGAGGAGACGACACAAGAGGACACAAGACTAGAGGAGACGAGACTAGAGGAGACAAGACGAGAGGAGACAAGACAAGAGGACAGAAGATGAGAGGAGACAAGACAAGAGGAGAGGAGATGAGAGAGGAGACAAGAGATGAGACGAGACAAGAGGAGAGGAGACAAGACTAGAGGAGACAAGACGAGAGGAGACGACACAAGAGGACACAAGACTAGAGGAGACGAGACTAGAGGAGACAAGACGAGAGGAGACAAGACAAGAGGACAGAAGATGAGAGGAGACAAGACAAGAGGAGATGAGAGAGGTGACAAGAGATGAGACAAGACAAGAGGAGAGGAGACAAGACTAGAGGAGACGACACAAGAAGACACAAGACTAGAGGAGACAAGACAAGACGAGATGAGACAAGACGAGATGAGACAAGACGAGACGAGACGAGAGGACACAAGACGAGAGGAGACAAGACGAGAGGAGACAAGACGAGAGGAGATGAGAGAGGAGACCAGAAATGAGAGGAGACAAGACGAGAGGAGACGAGAGAGGAGACGAGAGGAGACAAGACGAGAGGAGACAAGACGAGAGGAGACGAGAGAGGAGACGATAGATGAGACGAGACGAGAGATGAGACAAGACGAGAGACAGAGCGAGACGAGACGAGAGACGAGACGAGACGAGAGGAGACTAGAGGAGACTAGAGGAGACGAGAGGAGACAAGACTAGAGGAGACAATACGAGAGGACACAAGACTGGAGGAGACAAGACTATAGGGGACAAGAGGAGACAAGACAAGAGGAGACGACACAAGAGGAGACAAGACGAGAGGAGACAAGAGGAGACAAAACTAGGAGACAAGACTAGAGGAGACAAGCCGAGACAAGACAAGCCGAGACAAGACAAGCCGAGACAAGACAAGACGAGACGAGACAAGGGATGTTTCTGTGCGTTTCAGGAGGGAAAACAGATTGTAACAATGAAATAATGAATTAATATCAAAGATGTGTTTATTTTAAAAGGAATAGTTCAAAATTTTTGGGGAATAATGCTTATTTGCTTTCCTTTCAAGTCCCCGATTTGAAACTTGTTTATCTTAGCTAAGCATTAGGACTGGGGCAGGAGGAAACTGTCCAAATATAAAAAATGCACCTATCAGCATCTCTAAAGCTGAATTATTTACACCATATATCTCATGTTTTTTTCCCATATTCATAAAGAGAAATGCCCAAAATGCTTTCGTTCCGAGTTAGTTACATCTTATTCTCATGGTACGTGTCCATATCGGCGTTTTTGGACATGAGGGACCGCCTCACTTCCCAGCATTGAACGCTTGATGGGCTGTTACTAGATACGAGGCACCTGATTGGATGAACACTTTCGCTCGTGGGCTGCTGCTCAAACCGGAACCAACATGGCAGCTCATTTGGAAACTTTTTGGAAACGTTTCTCTGATATTACGAAAATGGTTCACCGAAATGTGTTCCTGAAAACATTTATGCGAGAAATAAGCCACGCAGTTGCTGAATCTGTCTTCTTTTTAGATCAGCAACGGTTAGTTTAAAAGTTTACAGGAGTTTCCAGAGGTGGCGAGTCGCGCCGGACGCCCCTGATTTGCATAAAGTAGCCAAGACCTCAACTTTTATGCAAATGAGGAGTGGGCAATGTGACGATCTGTCTCTCGAAACGTAACGCAACGCTGCCAGAATACATTGCATGGTTGCTTACATAGACAATGAATGGAAAGTGTAGAAAGGATAGATCCTGAGGACGACGTACCATCAGACAGAAAGTGCATAAACTTGAGCTATTCCTTTAAATGACAATATACCATCTCCTACACTACCAGGTTTAGACCATGGTGCTATCTCTGCAGCTTGGTGCCAACAATGTCTTCTGATTTGGGGCGTTTTATCCGTCAGTTTCTACTCAAAAAACTCTTATTTATCTTGTTTAGACAGCCCGACCAACAAATACGCTCTCACAGACTTCACAAACCACCTACAGTTGTTCAAAAAGGACACAGTCACACGTTACACGCCTTTTGTGAACTTTCAAGTTGTTTTTTTCCCCCAGACACTTGTCCTGACCTCGGTGTCAACGCACAGCTTTCTTTAATAACCTGGTTCCATAACATACATCGTGTTCTAAGGAACAACACCTGTACTTAACCCCGTGGTGATATCTGGGACACTGTTGTGCTGCATGACACACTTCTTTGTCCCCATCAGCCTGCACTGATTGGATCTATTTTCCTTTGCCCTAATAGGGTATTATAAAGCCACCTTTCATTTCCCCGTCAGCTGAAAAGGGACAAACGGAACAAAGACCGCAGTGGACCCGGCCAACACCTTCCCTGCTGGCATTAGGCTTTAGTTTCCTAATCTCACTTTGCAGTGGCTCAGTCATTTCGTTAACCCCATTCAAACTAGCACTGAAATCTCAGGGGACTTATAGATCACCATGTAGGTAATGTAACTGAATATATAGGTTGTCTCCTGGAACACACGGGTGTCTCCGCTCCACTAGCATCATTAAATAACAATGTCTTCATAACCTCAATATCAATGGCGTTTGTGCTATTACATGTAATACATATTTCCCTTTGTCCTTTATTGACCTTCAGCAACAAGGGAGTTCTCCAACTTGCGTTATTTTGTCTTTTAACTTCCTGCCCAAACCGAAAATGAGAATGTGTTACGCTGTGTAGTTTGACTGCTCATTGATACGGTCCTCGTGGTCACATTACATTGTAGCAAATACCTGACTCGTTGTATAAAAGAACGTATACAGCAAGAAGCCTGAGCTGGAAGAATAAACAAGAGACGCTCTTCTGCAGCAGCCAAACAGACAAACATCCACTGCTATTTACATAGCGACGCTAATTAGATCAGTTCTCCCGCACGGAGCCGGGATCAGCTGGTCGTGGTACTTTTATTATGGTGACCGGGCAGAATGTGTTGGTATTTCTGTTTTATTAGATGTTTATACCAACATGATATCATTATCATCATCATATTACTGTATAACATACTAATTGTTCCAATTTATATGATCAATAAAATATACATTATGTTGGGTGTCATATTGATAAATCAGATTCCAGACCAACAAAATAAAATCATCTGGTTTAGTGACTGTTTGTGAAGAATGCAAATAATGTTGATAGCCTAATAACCTGCATCATCACACTGATAAGTTAGCATCAGAGCTCTTTAAAATTGTCACCATAGAAACAGCTACTGCAACAACAAACAGTAAGCTAGTTAATGCCAAACATATCTCTGCACCAGAGATCATCTTTATTCAATCTGAGATCTGAGGTGGATGTGGTGATGTCAGGTCATATGACCTTCGCAAAAAAAGTGGATGTGTGTTCCCAACATGGACTGTACAGTATATAAGAAGTGGACGTAGTCACCGGGACGTCACCCATTGGTTTGTGGACTGCCGTTTTGAAGCCTTGAGTTTGGCATTTTGGCCATCGCCATCTTGGTTTCTTTGGAACCAAAAGTGACACGAGATGGTGGAGCTAAGTATAACCAAACGCTGAATTAGACATTTTTAGGCAACCAAAATGCTACAGTTAACTTTCAAGAACTGAAAACACACTGTGAAAGGGTTAAAGTTGTGAGACGAAAACACGGACAACTCCCAGACCGGACAACGCCGTGGTAGCGACCTGTCAATCAGAAGGTAGCCACGCCCTAAAGCATCCCCTGCTTTATGGTCTATTTGACTCTAAATGGGACCATAATTTACTAAATGAACATCATGCTGTATTAAACAAGACTTGACACTAAAGTAGGGTCATTTTCTCATAGAGGAGGTTGCCCACTGGGTGGAAGTGATGATGTCAGGTCAGTCAAAAATGACTAAAATCACATGCATGTCAGTCTGGAAGGAAGTTTTTTTTAACACATACCGAAGTCTGACACTTGTGGCTCTATATTATAAAACCACAGAGAAATTGTGGACTGGTTTTGGTTGCCCAGTTTGATGTATAAATGCACCGGATCACAGGGGGCTGGCTGTAATGGGTGATCTGATTCCACAGGACAATGGGTGACCTCACCGTGTGATTGAACACCAACACTGGTATCTCTGGTTACCGTCGTCGTAGCAACGAACGCTAATGCTGCATGTCCTGATCTGTGTTGATGATGACAGCCTGGTTTGGACAGTTAATCCAATCCTATCAGCAGAATCTTCCTTTTTTGGCTTTCCATTAACTCTCCTAACCCATCCTCCTTCCTCTCTTTATCTATTTCTATCCCTCTATCACTGCTTTTTTGGTCAATCTTTTCGTGAAAGAGTATAAGGACTCCTCAGTGTTACTGTCGTTTCCAGACAGGCTTATTAAAATATGCTTAAAGATTAAACAAAACAAATACTGAAAACATCTTTGCTGCGTGTGCCAGCATTTTTATTGCCAGTACCAGCAGGGTGATGAGGCTAGTTTTTATCATCTCTTCTGATTCCTCCCATGGGAAGTGTAAAGAAATTTGCCAGTTTTAAAGGCAGATTAGGAAACAATTAAGAAAACACAATCCTTTGCCTTCTCTTAAAACTGAAAAACAGTAAGACCACACCATAGAAATAGAACAGGAGAAGAACGGACATTGAACTGTTTTCAGTGGTCATTTAACTGTAGTACAAAAGAAAATGCCGATTGTTGTTAGTTGTTACAGAACACACGTCAGTGAGGCCGTAAAGTATGGTCGCAGCTCCGGAGGCGGAGGGATCATACCAGCTCAATAGGCTCATTTTCTGTTACCAGTGTAGCATTAAAGCAAGGCAGAATTATCAAACTAGCCAGCTGTTGCAATTTACATCCATGTCTGTTCAAAATGGCATCGTGTCATCATTTGATCCGATTAGACATATTTTTGTGAAATTGTCATAATTAGCATATGGATTCTTGAGTTATGGCCCCAAACGTTTTTTTGTGAGGTCACAGTGACCTTTGACCACCAAAATCTAATCAGTTCATCCTTGAGTCCAAGTGGACAATTGTGCCAAATTTGAAGAAATTCCCCCAAGGCGTTCCTGAGATATCACGTCCACGAGAATGGACTGGACAGATGCGTACGGACTGACAACCTGAAAACATAATGCCTCCAGCCACGGAGGAAAAATAGTGTTTGTGACTTGTTTTTAAAGATGAATCTCTTCACTAGCACCTATGTTCTTAGGGCTACAGACCGATTTTGTTCTTTTCATGGATTTATTGACAATAAAAAAAATATAGAATATCGACAGCCTTGTAAAATCAGTCTGCTCTCAGTCTAAACCAATACAGCAACACTATAACACCGTCTGATCACACTCCAAAAGGACAAAAAAAGTACCTTTATAAAAGAGCTATCGTGTTGCATGGAAACATAAAAGCCACTAGCGGCTCTGTCTGGCTGTGTTTCAGCACAGCAGTCCTTTGAGCTGAAGGATGTTATCATGAGCGATGCTACTGGAAGTCAGTCAAATCACCAAAGTTATTACAATTCATCCTGAGAGGAGCATAAATCCATCTAATAGTTCTCACCAAAAGTCATTAGGATTCATCATCTGGTCATCATGAATATCTGTACTAAATTTCATGACAATCAACTCAATGTTTGAAGCGATATTTCAGTCTGTACCGACCCATCAGCTGACAGACATTGCCACCCCTAGGAGCTCTATGTGGCTAAACATTCAGTAAAATGCATGTATAAAACAAACTCCCATAGCTTTCATCACTGTGTGTGTCTTTCCCCGCTGCACTCTGTCACCTTAGAGTGGGTTTCATATGATCAGCCTGCTGGTAGACTGCACTGTGTGGTCTGACCGGGCACAGCTGCTGTTTATGATCTCCTGTTGTTATTCCTGCCCCATTAGGACACCAGAGAGCAGCTGAGGGAAACAACAAAGGCACGCACACTGCATGTGTGAATACTGGAAGTTCACCAGATCAACTTAAAAGGTGATAATGTAGCTACTAGTCTGGTGTTTGCAGCTTGTTGTGCTTCCCAGAAGTGACAACAAAAAAAAAATCAAAGGTTCTCTATATGACATTCAGAGCATTAAAGGTCCCATATCGTGCTCATTTTCAGGTTCAGACTTGTATTTTGTGTTGCTACTAGAACATGTTTCCATTCTGTAACGTTAAAAAAAAACTTTATTTTCCTCATCCTATCTGCCTGAATATTCCTGTATTAACCCTCTGTCTGAAATGCTCCGTTTTAGTGCATTGCAACGGAATTGCGTTGCTAGGCAACAGTTTGGGTCCATGTTTACTTCCTGTCAGCTGATGTTATTTACATACACTGCAACAGGAAAGAAACTGGGACACATTTAGAATGTTTACGTTTAAAACCGTGAAATGGTCTAAATATTGTATATTTGTGACATCACAAATGGACAGAAATCCTAACGGCTTGTTTCAAACGCACAATTTCTGAATACGGGCTGTGTGTGTTTCTCCGTATATTGAGCGTTTTGATAGTTTAACAGGATTTATATAGCACTTAAACCTGCTTAATAATATAAAAGACATGAAAATCCCACTTTTTACAATATGGGACCTTTAATATAGCAGCAAATAACGACAGTATTTACAATGTAAAGATATAGAGGAGTAATGGCTACCTGAGCAGAGAATGAATGAATGAATGAATGAATCTCCCTGCGTTGCCTTTTAGTGCATGTTAACGTGCCCCACTGGCTCGCTCACGGCCGCTGGCCTGCACTGCGCTCATATGGCGGTTACAGCTGATAACGCCCCCCCGAGCTCTGTCAGCACTGTTGCCGTTTGCACTGTTAGCACCATTAGCTGCGAGCCTGCCAGCTCAGCCGTCACCATGTTGAGAGCTGTGTGGAGGCAATAGAAATGCTCTTCATTTTGAATTCAGCACCTTTAATACAGGCTTAAGAAGTAAAACTAGTGGATCAACCACACAAATGTACATAAAGGCATACATATAGCTGCTGAGCAATGTATGTAATTGGTTATTTTCATCCTTCTTGGTGAGAAAAGAGCAACATTTGCTGACAAAAAACAACACAGTAAAAGAGCCCCTGGTCTAATTGTTTACAATACACCTTTTACAAGTCCAAGCCTCTGTGTTATTCTATCGATCGACCTCTTTCCGTCCCTCTCAGCTCCCACCATAGACTGTATACTGTGACTCAGAGATGTTGTTTTCACAGCAGCATCCTATCGAGGCACCTGTGACCTTCCCCTACTCTCCTTTCACTCGCCTCCTCCTCTTCTTCTCCTCTGTCCCTCTTGGCCTCTGACTGTCTGCCCACCTCCCCTCATCTCTCTGCAGCCATGTTTTCCTCCCCCTCTTCTCTCTGGGCACTGCATTTGGAGTCGGATGAGAGCAAAGAGATACAGAGGCAGATAGACGGACAGAGAAATGGGCAGAAGGGCAATCTGCTCCTCAGACGTATAAAGAGGTGTGAAGGGTTCAAGATACATCCATTTTGTCCAAAGAAAAATCACTATCTGATGCTTTTTCAAACTCGTTTTAACTTCAGACAGACACAAACTTTCAAGGGTTGAGTGCAAAAGGGAAATAACTGCCATTCTACTAAAGAAAGACCTCAAAATCGTTATCAACAGCCTTGAAATCACTTGAAATATCAAGACATTGATGTCAGGATGCTTCGTTTTGATCACAGTGTGTGTGATTACATCATAGCAGTTCTAATCAAGTCTAGTCAATTTTAGTTATATAGCCCAATATCAAAAGAAATGAATTGTTGAAGATAAGAATCGCGATTCTTTTGTGAATTGTTTTTTTTTATAATGTAGGCTTTCTGTTATTACATCTGTAGTCTCCCAGCCCAAGCAAATCAGGTTTTTACGTGAGTCTATGGGTGGTGTCTTTTTATTCAAATGATCATTATGAAATTTACTTTTTCTGAGATCATCAAGAATTTCCCCATGCAAGTTTAATTTCAGACAAAATGACACTGTCACACTCAATCCTTCCTGTCGGGCAAACCGCAAAGAGACCAGTCACACAAACAAGACACACTGAAGCACACTTACAGTACTGTTTCCATCCGCACAATCACACACTGACACACAAACACACAGTGAGAGGATTGTTGTGTGAAGCCAGTTCAGCAGGCCTCAAGCAGCAGCACATGGTGAGCCCATGTGACCTTATCCATGTGACCCCTCCCTCCCTCTCTCTTTCGCTCTCTCTCTCTCTCTCTCTGTCTCTCTGTGGCACATCTGCAGCGCTACAGGCTTGAGGATACAGAACATATGACACACATATATATACTGTACAGTGCTGTAAATGCATACAGTACTGTATACAGGCACATGTGGCTCACAAACACACAGACGATCACTCTGATTAAACTTTGACCCACATCTACTCTTTGTTGACCAGAGATTCATGTGACGCCGATCACATGACCAACTTTCACTTAACTCTTAAGTCAAAGTCGACTTAACTCTGCAATGACTGCAAGCTGATATTAAGTACAGCGTTGTCTTGGAAACAAACCAAATGACCATCTGCAAAAGCTATTTGTCAAGCTATTTATTGTCCTCCTAAATAAGCCAAACGTCATAATGTTTTATCTCCACTCCACCAGCCAGGTGTGAAGAGGAATTTCACAGCCGTGTTAAAAAACATAGGGGCATAGCGGCATCGCAGCATATTGCAGGAATAAATTCCAATCGGGATGATCTCACTCAAACAAGCCTCAAATGCTAATCATTAGGGAACATACAGTCACACAGTTATCACCTGCAGGGTGACGGTGTGAAATGCTGCTATATTTAGTCGTGCTAACTCAAGGAAAGGAGGTATAATGAAGAAGAATAGTGGATTACCGAGGTGTAACCACTTGGATCAACATGACTAAATGTTACAAATGAAAAGGAACGAAAAGTCCCTTTTTTATCTTAGAGAAATATGTCTTAGACCCAATAAGATCTTCTCTATCAGGGATAATGTTGATGAACACACTTTTTGTGATGTTTTTAAGGTTCCTGATCCTTTTCTGACATTTATTCCAATTTAGCACATTTTCAATCTATTATATATCCACCTTATTCTCGGGGGCGTTTAATATTTAAGGCAGTTTATGGCACGGAATGCAGGGCGGCATTAGACTAAAAATAGTTTAAGTACGGTTAACTGCGTATAGAAAATAAGAAAACCTTGTTACTGTGGAAGTACTGATATGCCTCAGAGCTTTTCAGATTATTAATCGCTTCCCCGTCTCTAGCAATGGAGTCAATAAAGTAGCTAAATATGTTAGTGTATGTTATCTGAGGCCACTTCTTCAGGTCGTCCTCCCATCCCTCGATAGTGGAAGGCAGAGGTATGATCACGTTATCCCATTTGAGGTGTAATAAGTGGTGTTCCCACATGTTTTTACTATATTTTTAGAGAGAGGATTAGCTTACCGTTACCATGGAAAACGTCGGTTCCGGTTCAGTAACACGACGCGCCGGAAGTTGCACCCATAATTCATGCAAGGCATCATGGGGGCGAGGAATAAGGTGGATAGTGAGCCGAAGTTATGAGGTGACATCCAGCCGGCCTCTGCTTCACTTCACCTTCTGTAACGCTGTAAAAAGCGCAGCATTTCTTTCACTGGTCTCTGAAACAAATTCTAAGACAAATCGGCATCCTCTAAAGCTATTGATATCAAAAATTTAAACCTTCATTATTTAAAAAAAGTTTAAATATGTATCACAAACAGTGGGCATCTGCAGGGTCTGAGAAGTGAAGCCAATGCTGAAGTGCCTTAAACTTGCATTCTTTCTAACAGCCAGCAGGGGGCGACTCCTCTGGTTGCAAAAAGAAATCTGATTGTATAGAAGTCTATGAGAAAATGAGCCTACTTCTCACTTGATTTATTACCTCAGTAAACATTGTAAACATGAGTTTATGATCTCAATTGCTAGTTTCAAGTCTTCTTCAATACAGCATGATGTTCATTTAGTAAATTATGGTCCCATTTACAGTCAAATAGACCATAAAGCAGGGGACGCTTTAGGGCGTGGCTACCTTGTGATTGACAGGTCGCTAAGACGGCGTTGTCCGATCTGGGAGTTGTCCATGTTTTTGTCTTAGAAATGTAACCCTTTCAGCTCACCAAAGTTAATTATAACCTTTTTGGTCGCCTAAAAATATCTTATTCAGTGTTTGGTTGTACTTAGCTCCGCCCTTTCATGTCCCTTCTGGTTGCAAAAGACCAAGATGTCGACAGCTAGAATGCTGAACTCGAGGCTTTAAAACGGCAGTCCACAAACCAATGGGTGACGTCACAGTGACTACGTCCACCTCTTTTATACTGTACAGTCTGTGATCACAAAACATTAATCTCTCTCTGTACCTCATCATTTTGTGTTGCCACTTCTTTCCACAATGCATCCTGGGTAATTCAATGAAAAAACAATTCCTGCTGGTTTGAAGCTGCGTTTTTGAGAGTTTAAAAGTTAGGAAAATAGGTCATACCTCACACCTACACAGAGTAGTGTGCTTGATAAAAAAAAAGTGAATCTTATATTCAAATAATCTCCCAGCTACTCTATAGCTTCTACTAATTATTTTTGTCAGCTCTATTGAAACCCAGTGCAATTTTGTACAATGTATGGGAAAGGCCTTAAGTCAGGAGGCAGCACATGGTTCGTCTGTGGGATCACGCTGACCACATGACAGGGTGTAGCTGCAGGATTGTGTGCGGTTGCGTGTGTCAGCGTGATAGTGTGGATGCCATTGCCCTTGTGAGGATCCTCTGAGCACTTATAGAGGATGTGAAGAATGAAAGAAAGGGATCACTGCTTATCTCTGGACCTCAGGGTCTCCTCGTCCGCCTGCTCCTTCCTCTCTCCACCCTTCTACCAGTATGTGATATAGTGTGTTTGGATGAGTAAATCTACCTAGGGCTTGTCCTCAAAACAACTATATAGGAAGCAAGTAAAGGCTGACATGTGCTCTGTATGGATAATGTAATTTGCTGCATATGTATGCGGATTAGCAGCTTAAACAGAGGGGCGAGGGTGTAGGATGTAGAAGTGCTAGAAAAGAAAGAAAGAGAGGAGACTAAATGAAGGATGACAAAATGGCAGGGTAGAAGAGGGAGCTACAGCTCTATAGCCATGTGTCCTGGCCGGCAAGACTTAATTGATTGAGACAGCTAACTTCCAGTAATTCAGCTGATGAAGCTTTTCACTCTCAGGACTGCTGGCTGGACACAAACAAACTGACGAGCGTGGCAGCAGAGCAGCGGAGACGAAGATAGAGGAGCAGAGAGAGAGAGGGGGGACGCGCGGTGTTTGGTTAACATGTCCACCCCCTATCACGACAACTGAGCGGAGACAAAGTGCTGATAGTGCTGTTCCCATTCCAGGGTTGGTGAAGACACATGCATGGCTGGCTGGAGCTGTGAAGATAATGTGGCATGCTAGGCAGTAGACAGTCCTACTGGTGGTGCAGAGGAATGTTGTCTGACCCTGTTTGGACGACATTTTTTTTTTTAAGACTAGCCACAGCTTGAGCTCTTTCAACCTGATTCAAATTATCTAATCTAGTATGTAGCCAGTGCAAATCCAGCCTCGACATGTCCAACAATCAACTCAAATCAGCTCAGTCCCACACAGCCCTGAAATTCAGCGAGCATCAACAGCAGCGTGCAGGCAGATTATAGACCATGCTTTCCATTGAAGGCGGCCCTGCACTTCTCACCCCTCCCCTCCTCCTCCCCTCAAGGCTCTTCCAATCCCTGCCTGATTCTCAGCCACGCTGCCGCATGTGCATGTGGGCCATAAATAGCATCGGCGAGGCTGCAGAGGGAGATCTGCAGATGAGAGACGCACAGCCCTAAGATTACACCTGCTACTGCAGTCTCTCATGCAGCCACAATCTGCTCTGATGTTCTGGATTATGCAGAGAAGGAAAGGAAAGGAAAGGAAAGGAAAGGAAAGGAAAGGAAAGGAAAGGGAAAAGAGGGTGTAGAATAGGAGGGTAGTGGAGAGGACGGAATAGGATTAGAAATTCTCCGTCATATCTGGGACTGGCTTTCTATTGAGGTTTCCCAAGCTACTCGGTAGATATTACACTGATATTTCATCATTGCACACTACAGTAGATTAGATTTCTGTCCTTAAATCCCTTTTCATACTTGAGCATGAAATGTCTCTGGTATTAGTTGGAAAGCAATAATCTGCCTCCGTCTGAAAGCCACATTGGACAGATTTATGAAACAAAGTGAGAGAGGGAGAGGGGAAAGGAAATGGGGTGTGATACGGGGGATTGGTGGAGGAAGGTGTGTCTTCTTTAACCTTGTTGTTCTTGCGCTCATGATGGAGGTGTGTGAGTGGGTGAGTGAAGATTATACATTCAGCTTTAAAGGAACAGTGAGTGGCATTTTGGGGGATCTATTAGCAGAAATGAAATATAATATTCATAACTATGTTTTCATTAGCGTATAATCACCTGAAACTAAGAACCGTTAGCTTAGAATGAGCCCTTCATATCTACATAGGGAGCGGGTCCTCTTCACGGAGTCCGCCATGTTGCTCCGCCATGTTTCTACAGTAGCCCAGAACGGACAAACCAAACACTGGCTCTACTAGAGAGAGGCTTTCATGTTTTTATGTTACCTGAAGGTCACTGTAGTTCTCCGACACGCTTGTGAAGCTGCAGTAACGTGAGTCACAGAGTGCAAAACCGCGGTACCGCCAGCTGCCATCTGACTTTCGTTATTACGGTAAGGGTGACCTCTAAGCGAGGTGAACAGCGTTACAACAATTTTGCACTTGACGGCTCACGTTTGGAAAGGAAGGAGTGAGCGGAGGGGTACTCAGTTGGTTGCAATCTGCAACCACACCACTAGATGCGGCCAAATCCTACACACTGTCCCTTTTAAAGCAAGTGGCTGTTTGTTTTAGCCATGCAGGTTGTCTCATATTATTGTAAAAAGATACAAAATTCTATAATCAAATGCACAGTTATATGACCTGTGAGTAGGGGAATGAATATGGATGAAATGAACGAATGAAATAAACCAAGAGTAAGAGAATAAGTCATGCTAGCTGCTCTGTGAAGCTGTACTTTACCATCTTAACTTAGCTTGTTAGAATCTTAACATTAGTTATTTAGTTGTAGATCGACCTGATGATGGTGTTCGAGTCAGGGGATCACGAAAGTTATTACAATTCACCCTGAGGGGATCATAAATGTCTGTGACAAATTTCAATCCGAACCATAAATGTGTACCTCACGGTGGCACCAGAGGAAAAGTCATGGGATCAACCAAAGTCATTAGGTTTCATTAGGACCATGACTGTCGCCACACAATTACAATAGTTGTCAAGACATTTTCCAGACATTTTAGAGCTAGTTTGGCTCTAGTGCTAAATATTTTTAAAAGTGCCATTTTTCTGTCATAGAGTTTTGTTCATTCAACAGTCATTTTCACACCTGCTGATGTTTTTTCTCCCTCCATCTATCAACAGTGATGCAACAACTGGGAAAGAAAATGCTGCAGTCACGAAGATACCAAACTCCTCAATAGTTGTTGATGCTGTAGACAACACCAAAGAAGTGGTGGGTCATTGACTGAATGAGCCAAGCTGTGACCTGGCAGTTTTCACATGTATTTATGTAAATTATGCGTAATTATGTGTAGAATTATACAGTATATCAGCATTGAATTTTTGTTGCAGCTGTCCAGATAAACAGTGCCAGGTCTGGTCCTAAAATTGTAACATCATCATAAATAAGTATATGTTTAATATCTATATTATCACCCTTTTCTTACGAAATATATCTCCTCTATTGACACTTTTTGGACTCATTGCCTTCAGAGATTCCTAATGGCGTAAAATGGTGTGAGAGTCCAACAGTAATAATAGTGGGCCTCTAATAAGTTGAAAGTCAAAGCATTCAGAGAGTTGACACATTAAGAGATTGGATTCAATACCACAGACGTCATTCCACATTAAAAAAATGTGTTATTATTTAATATGATAATTATAAACACAACTGACAAAGACGTCTCGGGGCCGAATCCGTCACTCAAGCCCCATTGATCTCAAGTAATGAAACGCTGGAAGAGACCACCACAAGGCCATTGTGTCACAGTAATTACAATGAAGAATAGCTCAATTAAATGGTGGGCGAATGGGAGCAGTTTTGGAAGTAGAGCGGAAGATACATTTTCCTACAGTGAGTATTGGCTGTATTATTAAAAAAAAGTTCAGGGCGCGCACTCTAGATTTCCCAACGTCTATTCAAATGTAACCTGTCTGTAATGTTTCAATGTAATGGGATAATGAGATCATTAATAATGGATGGAAAAATGAAAGGGACTTTATTTATTCTACCTCTTATTTTAACTTTGGATTAACTGAAAATTAAAATTACATAGAAGTAAAAAGGCAGAGGTTTAGTGAATCACCACTTTTAAAATAACTTGGATAAATCAGACAAGCAAGCGGGTCAGTCTTTAAAACCACGACAGCAAAAGTACGTCAGGAAAGAAAAAGACAGGTACCAATGCAGCTGAGATATTAACTCACAATCACAACAAAAAACTTCATGTTGAACAAAAAAAAAAAACTTAATTTATTAGCAGTATCAACATTGGGAAACTGCTTATATCCAAATATCTAATGGCAGAGCACAAATATGCATAGCCTGAGGTACGGAGTGCAAAATCTGGACCACTGAGCAAGAGGAATCAGCGATATGGTCTGATGAGGTCTTTCAACCATTTTTCCTGCATTCATCACATTTGGAGAATACCAAATCACGCCGTCAAGCCACAATGTTTGCTGCGACAAGATGGTGGATCTGTAACAATATGGCAGCCACCTCCTGAGGGTCATTAGCTCCAGTGATTGCTCTGCATGCGTGTAGAGGGAATATGAGGCCGCATTACATGAGCAACAGATACTATTATCATGCAAATAGTGTTTCCTCAGACTATTTGCATATTCAAAGTGTCCCACGTGTACACCTTTTGATGCCCTCCCAGTTCACCTCAGTTCATCGCTGCACGTTTATTATGAATACGGGAACAAAGAGTGACGTTTGTTCTTCAGAGTCACAATTTCTCTCTCAATACTGTATGAGAGCAATTCAATTGAAGTGACTCCGAAGGCAAAGGACGGCTTTATCTCTCATTAGGGACCTGGAATTTGCATAGTGTTATGGGAGGGATGCCAATGTCAGTCAGCCCACCACTTTAGTCCAGACTGAAATATCTTAACAACTATTGGATGGATTCATGGATTACCATGAAATCTGGTACAGACAGTCATGGTTCCCAGACAACATCCTTATGACTTTGATGAACCCCAAATGTTTGCATGCTAATAGGGCTGCACAATTTTGAAAAAATATCTAATTGTGATTATTTCGACTGATATTACAGTTGCAATATAATTTGCGATATTCGAAGGAATGATAATTTTTACATCATTATTCCCATTTTCATTGAAAAACATTATTAAAATGATTATGGTGTGATTGTTGCAGGGATCTGTACCAAACAAAGATGTATTCTTATGTCTGTAGAATATGATGTATAGGCCAGGACATTTCTGCAGCACAATATTGTATTTAGATGGTATTTTGACACACATTTCACCTTTAAAGGGGACATATCATGCTCATCTTCAGGTTCATACTTGTATTTGGGGCTTCTACTAGAACATGTTTACATGCTTTAATGTTCAAACAACACATTATTTTTCTCATACTGTCTGTCTGAATATACCTGTATTCACCCTCTATCAGAAACGCTCCGTTTTAGCGCATTTCAACGGAATTGCAACGGAACTGAGTTGCTAGGAAACAGCTTGGGTCCATGTTTACTTCCTGTCGGCTGATGTCACATTCACATACACTGCAACAGGAAATAAACTGGGACACATTTAGAATGTTAACGTTTAAAATGTGAAATTGTCTAAATATTGTAGATTTGTGACATCACAAATGTACAGAAATCCTGACGGCTTGTTTCAAACGCACAGTTTCTGAATACGGGCTGTGTGTATTTATCTGTGGCTTGAGCGTTTTGATACTTTCACAGTATTTATATAGCACTTAAACCTGCTTTATGATATAAAAGACATGAAAATCTCAGTTTTTACAATATGGGACCTTTAACAAATACTGCAATTTTTTCCACATCCTAGGATTTGAAACTTGCAGTAGGCCATATTTCGATTTCAATGAAATTTTGATTAATTGTGCAGCCCTACATGCTAACACGCTAAACTAAGGTGAAAGCCATGAATATCTGCTAAAGATCAGCATGTTAGCGTTTTCATTGTGAGCATGTTAGCACGGTGATGTTAGCATGTAGCTCAAAGTATCGCTGTGTCTAAGTACAGCCTCACAAAGCTGCTATAGCATGGCTGTAGACTTAATTACTACATAGTCAACATAAGAAATGTGCTGCTGCGCGAATCAAACAGTCTTTGTATTTAACAGTCCTTTGGGATTTTGAGTTTTTGTGCAGAGCTATTCATGTCCTGAATTATTCTTTCAAGTAGAAGTGAAATCACTCGTTAGTTGAAGTGAGTGAGTTTTGTTTGAACTGTAGCCAAAGAATGCACCGTTATGAGTGTAATTAGGAGATGTTGTTTCACGTCGCAATTTAGTGAAACATTTTAAAAGCTGTACAGTTATATGATGGAACCGGACGTAGACATAGGCGATCAGGTCATGTGGTCTTACAGAGACTAAAGCTCTTGACTCAATAAGGCACTAATATTACATCAGTTGAGATTCAAAATGTTATTATACATCGAAAAACTTGCACACAGATTTGACCATGAATCAGGTGTTTTGAAATGTTTGAAAATTAGTATTGTTGTCCTTGACCAAAGAAATTCTTAGTCGACTAACACTCACACACAACTTTGTCGACTAATCGATTAGTTGAATCGACAGATCTGTAAAACTGAGTTTCTCCACAAAGAACCACATAAAAGCACCACTTTAAATCTGTTTACCAGAGATGTGATCAAGAGTTTGTTGTAAATAAGTCATTCAGCATAAAAAAAAGCATAAAAAAATGACTAATCGACTAAAGATATCTTAGTCGACGAAGACCAAAACAACCGATTAGTTGGCTAATCAACTAAAGGGGGAGAGCCCTAAAAATTAGGATTTTATCATTATTCTGTTTGCGAATATGAGTTGATTTTGCCGTTGCAAAACACATCTTTGGCTTTAAAATTGGGTCCAAAGGCAGTGACACACACGGCCATACAGCACAATAATTAACCCCAGAGAAGACAACTCTTCGAACCAGATCATTATTCAAACCCTGAACTGGTGAATACAAATACATGACACACTCAAAGGATGTCCTTCACATTGGTTTTGACATGTGTTGCAATAAGAATAGATTTTTTTGTGATAACTAGGCTTCACAGACTAGGGACATGTCAGACAGAAGCTATGTGACAGTAGAGGGAGACACATAAGTGGGCACAGCGGGAGTTTGTCAGACACTCCGAGGCAGGGAATGAAGGCAAAAAGGGATCCCGACACTCGAGGAGGCAGAAAGAAAACAGGGAGATAAGGAAGGCAGGCAACATATTGGACTCCACTCATTACATTGTCACCACGAGCGCCCAATCTGGGACTAGTTGGCATGAATACAGCCTGATCCCACCCTGAATGTGTGTGTGGAGGCTAAATGACTTTGTCCTACTAAAACCAGGCCATGGCCACATCTCCTTTGGGAAAATAGGCAGAGCTTAGATCTGGATTCATGTTAAACCAAGGATTACACTAATATAAAGCCACAGGGCTGGGCAGTGGAGTGCATGTTTGCGTCCATACAGTATTTCCCATCTCTCTGTGTGTGTGTGGCCATAAATCTGCCGTACACATGCGCGGATGAGTGCTCATATGTGCTTTTGTCCATGCTGGTACATATGTGCAGGCGTACCGCATCCACAGAACTGCATGTGCCTCTGCTTGCTCATGGGTGGGTGATCGGGCCGCGTCCAGCCATGCTTATGCATGTGTGTGTCAGAGCATCATGCTGTTGCTGAGGGAGGCTGCCATTTGTTTGCCCTTGGCCCGTAGAGGACGGTCGGCTGCCAAGGACCGGCTCAGCGGACTGGTGGAAAGAGGCGCGGAGGAGTTGAGGAGGGGATTGAAATGAGGATAAGAAGGATGAGAGGACGATTTCGTTTATGAGGCTTTCATTTAGGTGAACTACAGTTAAAGGGTCAGTTCACGTAAATTACAAAAACATCCTCTTTTACATCTAATGGTATCAATTAGGGCCGGGAAAAAAAAAATCGATTCACCTATATATGGTAATTTCTTTTTTAGGATTTGACTGATATATTTGACTTCAGGACATCTCTGACTACATACATGCTAAAAAATCTATCATTTTTACTGTATTAACTTTGACGTTTTTCAAATTAAAAGTCCCAAGAAGTGTATGATTCATCTTTTTCCCATGGTTTAGTGTTAAAGAAGTGACAAAAATCGCAATATCAAATCGCAATACATATCAAATCGGCACCCAAGCAGTATTGAATCAGGAGATAGTTGTATCGTCCCAGCCTTATTATCAATCAATTTATATAATTTGGTTTTATGTAGAAGAAATAGTCAGAATGAAAAATGTTAATCTGTATTGTATTGGGGTAAAGGTAGAAATCTCTTAGAAGAAAGACAGTGAGAAGAAAGTTGGGAATAAAAGGCATCATAGAACTAGAAGGAGGAAAGGGAAGAGGAAAGGACAAAGGGAAGGAAATAGGATGCAAGCAAAAGAAACACACAAACATAAACACACACACAGTGGTACAGACCTTGATCACTTATTCATTCAGACCTGAGGAGAGAGCCGGGAGGATCAGGTTGCCTTAATGACTAATACACACACACTCACACACGCACACACACTCACACAAACTCACCCACAGGCAGTGAATCCCACAGGCCTGGGCTCGCCAGCTCAATTGAATTACTGTTATCGTACACCCGAACTGAGACTGGGACCCTGTCTGCCCACCGACCACACCCTCTCTGTTTGCCCTGCACTGGAGGACACACACTAACACACACACACACACACACACACACACACACACACACAGGATCAAATACCGGCACTATATCCACTCCACATACACACACAGGCTCCATCCACATCACTACTGCAGTGACCCACCACAGGCACGGTCCCATTATAGCCATCATTTACAGTCAGTATCGATTACTTGTCTAGCTGTAGCTCTCCGTTTTAGACGCACACACATATGACGGCATAAAAAAGTACACATACTTGAACAGATATGCAGGTGTATATATTCTAGGAGTGTAAGAAAATATCGAAAAGAAATCAAATATCGTGATATTGTGTTTTGTGATACTGTATCAATTCTCAAAAACATTGTATAGATTTTTAATTATTAGTTTACAGTGAGGTCAATACTTTATTTCATTTGCAAAGAGATGCATCCTCTCAGTGTATGTGCCCTCTCAAAGTAGCACTATGATGTTGATATTACAGAAACATAACAAGATTGCATAAAAAGTCAACTTTTTTACTCCGATTTTATGCATATGGGCGTGTGTTCTTTATACAATGACAGTTTTCCTAAAATTAGATTTTAAAAATTGCAATATATCGCCTTACTTACAGTATATTGAATTGTAACCCCGGTATCAAATACGTATCGTATCGCAAGATTCTTGCCAATACACAGCCCTAATATATTCGCATGCATACTGCACAAAGAAACATGTACACACATGTGCATACGCACTATAGGCCACACACGCATACACTTTCCCAAGATGTTAGATCTCAGTGTATTGATTTCTAGAGGGAATGGAAATCCCTCCTCTACATTACACCGCTCTATCCGCTCTCTCCCGTCTGTTCTTCTTGTTTTCATTCTGACGCATGTTGTCTCATTGTTCAAACTAAATGGAAAAGAGCGTAGATGAATAGACTGATGAATGATGAAGATCACTGAGAAAATATGCAAAACAAAAGGCCCCACTTAACAGAAACAGAGCAGAAACTCTCTAATGAATGGGCAATTAAAGGCGCAGCCAGAGAGGCTGCATTTGAATACTGTGGGTCTGGTGTTGCATAGAAACGCTGGTGTTACTACGAGTGAATATGATCCACACAAACAAGAAAAAAACATCATAAAATAAAAGCATCCAATAGAAAAATTCTGATAATCAAGACCAACTAGAGTTTTTCCGATACCAAATGCATCCGATACTGCTCAAAATTCGGTATCGGCGAGTACGCCATCTATGCACTGGTCCGATACCATAATTTATCAACCCATAATTTTTTTAAAAATGGAAATCAATTCTTTTTCGCCGCTCCAAAACAGTATCCTTCACGGTGCCGTTGTCCTGGATGTATCATGGCTGCCACAGGCAACTACTGTTTTAGAGCAGCGAAGACGAACTAATTGCAGGTAGTTTGTCACGTAACGATAGCAAACAACAACAGTGCGTTGCTAGAGGAGAGTGTAATGGTAATAGTAGTCAGGGCGAGAAAAATGTCAGCCATTTGGCAATATTTCACAGTGGAAAATTCAACAAGTAGAACTAAATAATAAAAGAAAGTTCTTTTGCATTTATTCCCTGTATGTATTTGGTCATGTTTTACAAAGGGTTTAACCTGAGCTAGGACATATAACAAAGATAGCAATCATATCACATCCATACATGGTCAGTAGTAAACAGCTGTTAAATAATAATAATAATAAAAAAATAAATTAAAATAAATAATAATAATAATAATAAAAAAATTAATTAAAATAAATAATAATAATAATAATAATAATAATAATAATAATAATAATAATAATAACTACATATATTTTGTATCATGCTGGTATCGGGTCGGTACTCTCGGGAAGGAAAAAATGGTATCGAACATCTCTCAGACCATCAAACAATATGTGCATTTCAATCTATTTACAGATGGATGTGGAGTTCTGTTTAACACAACAACAAAGCAGAAGAAGAAAGTGAGAACAACAAAAAAAGTCAAATGAATATATCGGAGATAAGGGAATCTACCCGTGTATTTATGGAGGAATTGTGGGGATAGCATTGCGGCGATATGTGACATACATCTCCGTAATTTCCATAAATCTCGCTGCCAGAGACGAGAGAGAGAGAGCCTGGCCGAGGACCAACTGTGCCATGTAAATGAAGGCTGGTGGCCTGCTTACTGTGGTGTGTGTGATGGAGGCAGCAGAGAGAGAGAGAAAAGAGGAAGAAAGAAACCGAAAAAATAGGGTGAAAGAGAGAAAGATGGGAGTAGGGAGAAAGAGAGAGAAAGACAGAGGGGTAGGAAGAGGGAGAGATTCAGAGGGCTGATGTTGCTGCCATGGTAACCGGCGTCACCTTGGAGAGGAACAGAACAGAACCGCTCAGGGGAAAGACCCAGTGTGCACACACACATGCACAAAACTCATCAAACAATCGCATATTCATCTATGTTTAATCGACACAGCCCTATTTTTGGACATCTTGGTTGAATATGAGAATTTTTTTTCAGTGCAGTCCGAGTGATGCCCCCACTGGCCATTGATGTTTAATTGATATGCCTGAGCCAGGGCAATGTCTTATGCCTCTTGCCTCCATGTCTCGCTTCCAACAACTGCGCTTTTGTGCAATATACAAATTCAGAACCAGATTCTGTTTCATACGGATCATATCTATACTAAAATTTGCACTATTTCACACTGAGGTCATATATATTTCAAAAACACCAACTACGCTTGACCTCAGTGCAGTGCCATGCCCTTGAAAAGCCTCTATGTGCGTACTGTATGCCATACTGTACACATTCCTAGCCATCTGCATATGCATACTGCATATCCCCCGCTGTGGCGATGAGGAAGGAGTTCCCATCCCCCCACATTTTCTCCCAGAGTGTAATGCGAGTCTGTTCTGCATATGCGTGAAAGATTTCCCCCCATTCTGTAATGTTATCTTCCATTCTATTAATTTTATGGGCATATAATTAGATGTTTGATTAGCTGTGCCTTCTATTAACTAAGTCTCATATTTCTCTCTTTCCCTTCCCCTCTTTCCCTTCTGATCGTAATGTCTTTGTTTCAGACAAAGATCAGTCTCGGTGATGAGAAAACCTCTTTAGTCACCGTTATGCAGAGTGCTATGCTGTCATGCATCATATATACTGTCCAGTATTATACTGCAACTAACGATTGGTTTCACTGTCGATTAATCTGACGATTATTTTCCCGATTAATCGATTAGTTGTTTGGTCTATAAAATGTCAGAAATTGGTGAAAAATGTCAATCAGTGTTTCCCAAAGCCCAAGATGATGTCCTCAAATGTCTTGTTTTGTCTACAACTCAAAGATATTCAGTTTACTGTCATATAGGAGTACAGAAACCAGAAAATATTCACATTTAAGAAGCTAGAATCAGAGAATTTTGACTTTTTTTTCTTAAAAAATTACTCAAACCGATTAATCGATTATCAAAATAGTTAACGATTAATTTAATAGTTGACGGCTAATCAATTAATCGATTATTCCTTGCAGCTCTACTGTACAGTATATATGCACTGAAGTATCTGTAAAAAACAAAAGGTATCTATGCTCAACAGCTACGGCTGCAACTAATGATTATTTTCATTATGAATTCAGGTGTTGACTATTTTTTACAATTAGTCAATAATTTGTTTTAGATAATAGTGAAAAAATGCCCATTAGAGCTTCCCAGAGTCCAAGATGATGTCTTCAAATTGCTTGTTTTGTCTAAACAATGGTTAAAAATCCCAAAATATTAAATTGACAATGATACAAACAGAGAAAAACAACAAATCCTCACATTTGAGAAACTGGAACCAGGGAATATTCTGCATTTTTTAACTTGATAAATGACGAATCGATTATCAAAATTGTTGATTAATTCTCTCTCGATCAACTAGTCGATGGATCGACTAATCTTTCTGCACTAAATCTATCATTTAACAAATCTTGCTCTGGTGGCTGGAGCTTTTTGAGGGGCCATCTACCTTACAGGGAACAAAATCAATATAAATGTACATCCAAGCCCTCGGTATGGTATGTAGTAGCACTTTCAAAGCATCAAATTCCTTGCAGATGCCATTTAGCTATTTATAGCACAGCGTGTGCCAGAGAAATGTTCAAACAGATGCAATGGGTGTAACAAGGACATATAGCGAGGAGGGAAGGTGAAGACAGTGATGCTTCAGGACAGGCCCGAATGTACGGCTGTTATATGGCCTTAAAGATACGAAGAGACGAGGCTCGATGGGATAAACACAAAACAAGGCTAGACTACAGCTATATGCTGTCTGCTTTGTAAGGCTGTACTAGATGCTAACATCTACTTCACCATCTTAGTTTTAGCTTGTTTGCATGTCAGCTGGCATTAAACACAAAGTAAACAAGAGGTACTCTCTCAGGCTAATACAATCTGCGAGCACACAGAGCACACATTATGTCCTAAACATGCCTTTTAAATTCATCAGCAAGTATCTGTTGTAATTTTGCCAGTTTGATAGCTATGTTGACATTTACTCATCTGGCTTCTGTCAGCAGATCTTAAAACAGCAAGAACTATAGAAGGGCACTCCATAAGTGAAAAATAATGCGTGTATCCGCCCCGTAATTTGGATCCGCTCCAATATTTACTAGGTTCTTGCTACACCCTTCCACAAACCAAACCAACAAGCCGAACCGAAAACATAACCTCCTTAGGTGGAGGTGATAAGCACGAACCAGCCACAGGAAATACAGGTGATCAACGAAGCATCTATTGTCTTAGGTGTCACATTATTTGCTGTTTCTGAGGGAGTATAGACAGATCACCTTTGTACTTTCCCCTTAATTGGGTTGGTAGCAGAGTGGGCTGATTTTTATCTCAGGCCAAGAGTACATTTGGTTTCATAAGTGGGAGTCACTTCACCCTTTAATTCGATTCCTGGATTCCTGGTAGTGCCTCTGGTCAATAATGTGTTGGTCCTACCTACAGAGACGCATCTATCATCTTAAATGTGATAACACAAGGTCAGCATCTGTTGACCGTATGCTTTGTGGAAAGTATTGTGATCCTGAGATAGGTATCTACACACCTCTGCTGCAATACCAATTCCATTAAGGCATTTAAGGGCACATAATACAGAGCCTGTAACAGAAGGGGCCATCATTTCTGTTGTATATAAACCTCGTAACTCCACTCTTCTTTATGTTAACTTTAGCTGAGAGAGAAACTACTCAATCCCTTCAGTTTATGAAGCCCTTTCAAAACCACATTCTTTAATGTCAATAATGTTTATCATCGAAAAAAGAAAATCACGTCTGTTTCTCATAGGTCCTACAAAAAAATACAGCTCGGAGATAAGAGGTTTCACCTGGCAGTGATTATTATGTAAAATGATACAACTACGACTTGCAGCCGGATGTTCTGCTAATGCACAGATCATATAGTTTACTGCATATCCCATATCAGTTGTTACACTCTCATGTCTGTGCTGTAACACTTAGGAAACTACACTACCAAGGACATAGGGCTGCACGATTATGGCCAAAATGATAATCACGATTATAATCGTGATTATTCATAGATTTTAGGGGCAATTTTTATTGCAATTTCAATGCTTTCACTTCCATGTTGTGCTAAATTCAAACCGTCAAATATTCTAAATGTTATCCTTTTACTTTGTTATAGTCATCTACAGTGGTTATTTACATAAAAACGCAAAATTCAAATGATTAGTAATTAAATGATTGTATTTTCATTTAAATATTTGCTTTGTTTAAAAAAAAATCTTGGCATTAGTGGTTTAAATTATATATATTATAAGCTGCTTAGAGCTTGTGTTAGGAAGTTCGACAGGTCATAATTCCCTTTCTTTTATCTATTTTTTATTGCTGTGAAAACATCTCTTTCAAACGACTGGATTTATTCAAGTTTCTCGCCAGAAACAAAATTTTATGAGATTACATTTGAACGCATCATGATAGCGTTATAATCATAATTTACCATCAACCAATACTCATTTCTACTGAGTAGAGCTTGAATGCACCATAATGTGCTCCGTGCTGTTGGCAGATGAGCCGGTCACTGTGATTACTCTGAGCAGCATCATGGGAACGAATTACAATATAATAAGTGTCTGATTAAGTTAGTTGTTCCAAATGGTTTTAAGGTTGTTCCTCCATGGCTTATTGAGGACTTGCAGTTGTGACAAATTACAGCTTCATGTCTCTTACCCTCACACTGAAGAACTTCCACACCGACGACATGTTGCCGTGTGACCGGCATAAACTCGGATATACGAGCATACGAGAGTGATGAAAACCGTCCGGCTCGATCGGCTGCTGATTGACGGTTCATCTCTAGCTCTTAGTTCAGGAAATGCTTGATTTATGCAGCAGAGTTTCCTATGAGCGGAGCATTTTAAATGTCAACATTGCAATCGATCATGTTCATTTAATTGTGGGAAGCCAAAATCTTGATTGATATTCAATTACTTGTGCAGCCCTACAAGGACAATTTGATCTGATTGCAACATTTTTGGTATAACCAATCAAATATGTTCATATTCTCCCTTATTCTTTGAGGCATATTTTCTATAATATTCTCTTTAAATCTGTGCTTTTCTGCCTGTCACCTGTCCCCCCTTGCATCAGTTCTTCCCCCCTTTATGTAGAATACGTTTGCAATTTGCAAAGACTGTGAAGTGGCTAATAAATGGGAGAGATGCTCTAGTTAACAAAGAAATGGGCTTGAGCATAAGGAGAGGAGAAGAGTTGGAGAGGAAGGAGGATGACAAGGATGGGAAAAGAAGTGAAAGGTGTGTTCGAGAGGAGGATGGGAAAGTAAAAAATGAGGGGGAGGCAGGGGGAGGTCAACAGAAGGAGAGGCAGATGCTCGTGCCTCGGATGCCTGTGCGCGAATAATTATCCTGATGAGATTCACCGAGAGCGGCACGAAATGCAGAGGATTTGGGGAATACCTCACGACACGGAGAAAAAAAAAAAGAGACAAAGGATGTTTTATATAAGATATTGTAGTAGAGTGTGTGCGTGTGTATACCGTATGTGGGTTAGGCACCTACTGTTTCTCCTTCATCTGCCTCGTGCTTTCTCCCTCCTCGTCATACATGGCGTGAGAAAGTGGAGCCTCCCTCTCATCTTTTAAAGATGCATGAAGCAGCAGCTACACAGAGTCAGGGGGAGACTGTATGGGAGATAAAGAAAGAAGAAGAAGCACTGAGCACCATCGACTCAATAAAAAAGCTCCTTATAAACTCTCAACCCTTCAGTTTCTGTCTGCCGAGAGAGAAAAGATGAGCGGAAGGACAACGGAAATAAGTGCATAATCAATTTTTGCTGTCTCCCTCCTCCCTGATTAGATTTAGAGGCCTGCCCAGTATGTGTCAGTTATCGCCTTCTGCTTCTAGTGTAGCTGATATTAAGACCACTGTGTGCATCCTAATATTCAACCTCCTTTTTGAGATTCTGCCCAGCACAGTTGGATGGCAGCACATCAAAAACAGAATCAACACCAGTCTCTTTCTTCATGCGCCGGTGAAAGAGCTTGATCTGTGTCTCTCTCTACAATCCACCGCTGTTCCTCAGATTAAAAGACAACACAGGTGTTGTGTTGAGTGTGCACGCGACCACCTGTCTAGTTTTTCTACACACACACAGTCACAAACCCCTTTCATACGTCACTCCGAAAATCACACAAGATTACCATCATCATCTTAGTTTTGCATGTTCGCATGGTAACATTTGCTGATTAGCACTGAAGTACAGTTGCGGCTGATTTGGAATTGTCATTGTATTGGAAAAATTGTGACCTGCATTTCAGCATATTGTAATTCAAGTGCTCTGAGAGATACTTCTGCACCTCCTCATGGCTCGGTTTTCAGGCTTTGAAATATCTAGCCCATGACGGGAGACTTTGGCCAATCACAGATCATTTATATTCTGTATTATTCTATATTATTTCTCGTCTCAAATGTTTTCAGAAACATTTTGTAGTGTACTGTTTAGCTGTAAAATGAGACAGTGGTTGGTGGGCGGTGCTTGGTATTTCCTCAACATGGCTGTTGGGTCACAAACTTTCTTATTTTACAGCTGAACAGTACACTACAAGATGTTTCTGAAAACATTTTATGCAAGAAATAGGCATTACAGTAACAGAATATTGAATCATATTTGAACAGCGCTGCCTAGTTTGATCATTTCTCTCCATTTTTAACACTCTACATTTTTGTCAATCGTCTGTACAGCACTTTGAATTGCATATGCCATATATATAAAGTTTGATTGATTGATTTGATCGGAGTTTGCGAGTGATTGACAGCTGTTCAGAGACGTCAGGCTCCAGCGCGGCTCTGATTGGTTGTTCTCCTCCGGTCTGTGAAATCTTGCAGATGCCGTTAGGAGCACCAGAGGACACCAGAGGACACAGAGCAACATGATTTTTTTTCAGATTACCTGTCTCATGCACTACTGTCAGGATTTAGTGACCATTTTATAAAAATAACTTTTTTTTTAATCATATTTGCTCCATTTCTATCCACTGCAGCTTTTAGGTTAGTCACTGACCTTGAAAGGTTAAATTTAGGCATGGACGTCGACTGGTTAAGGATGGGACAGCAAGTCTCGCAAGTGTTTTTGCAAGTTTTCGCAATTTGAGAGTTACCTTCTAGACACGACCGAAAAGTCAAGAGATCACTAAAGTCATCAGGATACATATGAATGTGTACCATGAATATGTGTGGAAAATTTAGTAATAATCCACCAAGTATATCTTGAGCTATTTCAATCAGATTTCCAATATCTTTTTAGAAATATAATGTAGTGTGCATGTTTTTCAGAGGCAGACATGCATTCTGAAGATCCATGAATTGGAAGTCAATTGTGGCCAAATTATATGTATTTGAAAATCCTACATAGGATGTCACTTCTTATCATCGTCTATGTTCTTTCAGTATGTGGAATTGCCTTTTATTGTCCTCTGATATCTGATAAAAATCCTAATTATAATTTTTTTGTTCAAATGAACGTTTTGGGAAAGCAGGGCTGGATCCCAAAACCCTTCTTCTCTCTGTTCCCTCTCTTCTGCCTGATGCTGCTGATTTGTAGGTCATGTGTGAGTATCAGAAATAAACTGAGAGAGTGAGTGAGCGAAGGACTTTTACCCTCTAGTGGTGAGCCTGGGGAAAAGCCTGTCAAATGCATTTAGGGGGAAAAAATATGAATGTCCAATTATCCCTGTTCAGTTGTGCATGGAGGCAGTGACCCAGTTGGAAATCAGTTTCAGATTTCCGAATTTCATATTTTATTCACCGGCGAGTCTGATACAGTTAGGTGAGAATGAGAGGCTTATGCTGTACAAGTATGTCAAAGTTTTCTTTTTTGGAGAGCACAATAACCCAGTCTGATGTCACTCTTTCACCCAGCAGAATAAAAAGAGATGTAGCCGCAAATGTTACGTCATAACATTACACAGATGTTAGCGAAGTAGAACCTTTAACTTCCTATGAAAAGCAATACATTAATTACATTACATTAATTGAATTTTTTAGAAATGTATGGCCTCTCTGTGCAGTTACTTGTGCCATAAATGATTAAACATATAAATGTGCTGCTGGTATATCTACAGTATTTACATTTAGGTATTAATAATTCAACTTCATCAAAATCCTATACATACATAATGCCCGATAAACAATCATCGTGTAGGTCACAAAGGTCACCTTGAGAAAAAACACACATTACCATCCATGGAATTAAGTAAAGAAGGCATATTGTCAAGAAATCCATCAAATATCACACTATAAATAGGGTGGATAATGTCAAATATGCCAATATTTACTGTCCAAAAGTCAAAGAATAAGAGATGGTTACAAAGGACCAATATTCATGATTCAATGATGCAGATATTTTTACTATCCATGAAATAAACCCACACTGTCTAAAATGAGAAAAATGAATTTCAGTTAGAGCTGCAAGCATTAAGTGATTAGTTGTCAACTATTAAATTAATCACCAACTATGTTGATAATTGATTAAAGAGGCTCTATGTAAGAATCAGAAATTGCTTGTTAACAGTGAAACCTGTGGCCATTAAGTCAACGACAGTCAGCCTCCTGTTGCTCGCGCTTATCGGTCAAAACAGTGAGGCGACACACACGAGACTGATTGACAGCTAAAACCACAATATCACTATAAATTTCACATGCTTGGCAGTTACAGTATGTTAGCTTACTGTACCTGTCCAATAAAACTTTTGCAAGCTCGGGGTCCATTTGATACCCAAAACCAAACTAAGGTCCCTCCATGAATCGAAGGTCCGGCCGATGTTGAACCTAGTTTTCCCCCCCGACGCCGGTCACATTCTTGTTTTGCAAGACGGGCTTCACTATATATACTTGTTTTTTTTGTGCTTCTGTGGAGTTTGTGTTGGAGTCTGAGTTGTGGTGGAGGGCTGGTCATTTGTTGGCGTTAGCGGACTCAATTTCTAACCGAACGTTAGCTATAGTTGCACTCTGTTAGCACTGTAGAGAGTCAAGGCAATCGCGAACGCGTATGACATCACATCCGCTGGATTTTCCCGGAAAAAAAACATCCTGCATTCTTCACATTAAAAGCAGTCTTCAGGCTAATAGAGGAAACCCAGAAAGTCGTGGAAGGTCTCATTTTTTAGGTTTGGTTACAACCTGTTCACACATTGGCAATAAAAAAACATGTAAAAAACTTACATAAAGTCCCTTTAATCGGTCTGAGTAATATTTTTTTAAGAAAATAAAAAGTCAAAATTCTCTGATTCCAGCTTCTTAAATGTGAATTTTTGCTGGTTTCTTTACTCCTCTATGACAGTAAACTGAAAATCTTTGAGTTGTGGACAAAACAAGACATTTGAGGATGTCATCTCGGGTTTCGGGAAACACTGATCGACATTTTTCACCATTTTCTGACATTTTATAGACCAAACAACAGATCGATTAATCAAGAAAATAATCAACAATGAAAATAATTGTTTTGCAGCCCTAATATCAGTTATTTACTCAGTAAACATATAAAGCTCAACTTGGTTGCAAACAAAAATGCTACTGATGTTGCTAAATTAATATAGTATAAGCTGTTGCATCAGCTTTTTTTTCAGGTAATGACAGTCTTGTAGGTATAACCAGAATGAATACACACAACACTGCAGCAGCTACACATGGTGGACGCCAGAGGGAAAATCATTGTTAAGCACAGAGGGAAAAATCTAGTTGGTCGAAATTCAGGTTTCCATTTCCAGCGCTAATTAGCATAAATTAATACATTGCAGTGTTGTCCCTGACAGTCGAGCATCAATAACAAACAACGCTCATCAACCGTGCCTAGTGGTGTTTTTTTTCACACATAGACATGCAAGCGCACTAACACAATCACACTCTCACACACACAATGACATATGTTTAGAAAAATTGTCAACGGGCTTAATATTTCACAGTTTTGCTGCCTGTCCATATTCCAACACAAAAGCTGTGACAATATATTTGGGAAACACTGTCCCTGAGCTGAAAAAAAAAATATTGAATCAAGCTCTACGGTGTTCTGTAGGCCTATATTTCATTTTTTTTTTCTCCATTAAAAAAAATAAGCAGGGAAATCTCTCAGCCTGTGAGGGAGTGTGTGGGTGTGAAAGCAAAAAAAAAAAAAGAAGAAAGAAATACATAGATAGGGAGAGAATAGGGAATAAAAAGAGACAAAGAAAGGGGAGTCATGGAGGGAATGGGTGGTATTTAAAATGAAGATGACACATGGGATAGTTTTCCATTGCGCCTCAGCAGGCTCTCTTGAGATGGGAGTGACTTAACATTTCAGAGTCTCATGTGAAACACAGACACAATGCGACATACGCACACACACACATACGCTCATATGAAAGCCTCATTTGGCTCAGGAGAGACTGATATGAAGGCTTTCTCTAGAGGTGAAGGGAATAGAAATAGAGTTCAGTCTTAAAAATACACAATGATCAGGGGAACATTTCTCTTCTGCAAATAAACGCCACACACTTATAGGCCTAGGCTTAGTAAAGTGTGTGTGTGAGGGATTTAATTTGTACAACCGCAAACTCATTTCATCATGGGAGCTTTTCAGCGCATATACTTTTGGTGTTTATATTGGTAGGAATGAGTGTGTATGTGTGTGTGTGTGTGTGTGTGCAGCGCAACAGATTTAAAATTCATAGAAATCACCACACCATTCTGTACCTATTTGCTTATTTACTGCGTCTATACATAAAACATGACTGATCCGCATTTTTCATTTCCCCCCATTCAATCTAAATTCCACCGATATGGTGACATCCACACAGATCTCACAGTGTAAATAGAGATTTGAAACTGTGATATTTACTCAGCTATGTGTGTAACACATGAGCGGACATCCCCCTTGGTCATTTTCCTGATTTCATCATGTGCTTTTTGAGTTGATGCCTCAGTTGCATCCAAGTATTTGTCTAATTTTATATGCCCATTTGACAACCAAATGTCATGCATGTGCTTTATACACAAATCTTATGACAAGCCGTTTTAACATTTAATAGCTGAGCTTGACTATCCGGAATTAACATGAGAGATATGACTAGTCATAATTCCTATTCAAGACATCTATAACGTCATTCTTGACTAGTCAAAACAACAGTTAGAGATATCTGTAATTACAGATATCTGCAATGATGTCACTGAAAACGACACTCGACTCATCACTGACAAATGACAATTGCAGATATTTGTAATTCAGTTTTGACTATCCTAAATAACAGTTACAGATATTTCAAAAGTCATTATGACTAGTCAGAGTTGTTGTGCGTGACGTTGCTCATGCATGGCTTCCCTTCTTGGATATTGGCCCAACAAAGCATTTGAACAGCGTTAGCAGCACAAGCTTTTGCTAACTTGGATAGTTTGGAAAGATATTCACAGGTTCAAACTTATATCTATAACATAAATTTGAGTAATTCCAGTTCAAGATATCTACAATTTTCATTCTGACTAGTCAAAATTGAATTTTAGATATCTAAAAAGGGCAATGTAGATATCTTGAATTGAGGGGAATTAAAGATATCTTGAACTGGAATTCTGACTATAGTCATCTGAAACTGGAAGTACGACTAGTCATAATTCAGTTGTGGATATCTGTAATTCACATTGCAGATATCCGCAACTGAATTGTAGATATCTGTAATGAGAAACCCCATACACATGAATGGCAAAAGTATTAATCTTACTAGTCAAAATGTAATTACGGATATCTAAAATTAGAGTTTGCCAAGTCAAAATAGAATTACAGATATCTTGAATTACAGTTTTGACTAGGCAAAATGACAGATATCTCTAATGAATATCTAGTCTAGCTATTAAATGTTAAAACACCAGGTACCTTAACCCATTGCCTTTGGTCGTGTCATAAATTACAGAAGTACTGGTCTGAAATATTATGTGAAATGGAAAAGATATTTGATAAGGATTTAGAAATGAATCCAATGTCTTTGATTTTAGGAATCCCAAGTACAAATATAACTACTGCAGCCAACAAAAAGTTATATAACATTCTTATATTTGCTGCTAGAAAAAGTATATTACTAGAGTGGATTAGTGATAAGAAACCCTCTGTTCAAGCATATTTTAGACAATAATCCAACTGTGGCAGCAGTTCAAACATGACAAAACACTTGTGCACAAAGCAAGGTCAACACAGAAATGAGTTTAGTGTGTTAAAGAACTTGACATCAGTGAAAGTCAGTCGAAATCCTCCCAGAAGAGAGGCTTTATTCTAGCAGCATATTAATGTTTAGGAATGAGATATTCAACAATCACATATGGGTGTAATGTTCAAGTGACAGGTGTCCATATACTTTTGTCAATACAGAGAAATATTAAGCTTGGTATAAAGTAGAAATATTAAGCTGCAAGTTTCTTTAAATCATATAATAAACACACAACCTGAACTAATTGCAGCACCACAACATCAATCAATTCTATTCCTCCATCACTTACCTCCAAGGTTGCCAGTTCAGGTTCATCCCCCCAAAACACAGTCCTCTTCACGGCTCTACATCCAGACAGGTGGACACAAACGCGCGACTCGTCTCACTCAGTTTTGAGGATCACCTTGAAGGTAAACTTTTGAGTAATATCTGACCACTATTTATTGGAAGTTAAATCGATTAACGTCATACAAAACACCACGTGTGTTTTACCGTGGACTGGAGACGGTGCCAGTGGTAACCAGCGAGCTAGCTACGAATTTGGTAGGAGTTTGATTAGGCCTAACTAACCTAAATACACTCATATCGGGCTGTTAACGGGTATTTTTTTTATCATCAATTAGTTAGACTGGTTAATCATTTGGTGTAACGTTAACAATGGCAGAAAGTACTGAGAAAAACAATGGTTTAACTGTTAGTTAGTGTCCAGCATGGTGCTCACTGCAAATTCATATTCTGCGACCGGAAGTTGCCATTTTCAAAATAAGAGCGCGCATGAGCACGGTGCTGCTGTGTAACTGAAGGTGATGGATCAGTACGTAGTTTTTTTTAATGTTAACACTTGTATCACCCAGTTTATAAACCCAACAAGGATAAAAAAGTCGTTTAGAAATAATCCATCTCAGATTTGCAAAACATGTTTACTTGTTTTTCCTGCTGCAGCATGAAAATACATCATGTCATTTTTTGTCTAAACAATGTTAGGCATGCCAGATGATTGTCTCGCTTACTGCTGGTATATGTACAGTATTTACATTTGAGTATTAATAATTAAACTTCATCAAATTCCATATTCATACATAATGCTTGGTAAACAATCATCGTATAGGTCACTGAAGGTCAACCGGTGAGTGTAAAACCTTGAGAAAACACACACACTTCCCTCCAGGTAATTATAAAAGTATATAATATATAAGCATATTTTCTTCTTAAAAAAAATCCATAAAATATCCATCCATCCATCCATCTATTATCTGTAACCGCTTGTCCTATTCACTATTCATAATTTAATGAAAGCAGATATTTTACCGTCCATGAAATAAACCCACGCTGCCCAAAAATGAGGAAAATTAATTTCAGTTATTTACTCAGTAAACATAAAAAGCTCAATTTATAGTTGCAAACAATATATAATCTGTTGCATCAGGTATTTTTGGAAGTATAATCAGAGTAAACACACACACAATATGGGACATACTGCAGCAGCTAAAACTGCAGCAATTCGTTAGGCATGCAGATGATTGTATCCTGCTACTGATTGTGGTATCTCCGCCAATAACACAGCATCATTTGTCAAATGAGGCATTTTGTCACAGTTTAATGCTGCAACCGTCACACTAACTTAAAATATTTTTTTTCTCTACAGGCTTCTTGGAAAGCATGGCGGATCAGGAAGCGTTTAAATACAGCCCAAGAAAAGGTGCTGCTAGTTTTCAGACTCTGCCAGACTTTGACCCGAGCCTGCACCTTCGCCGTCCTCGGGTCCAGCTGACAGATGACGACGTGCCCGTTTATGGTGGTGCTGCTGGGCTGAGGTAATGAAAAAAGTGGCAGTGTTGTATTACGGTTCGAGTAACACTAGACAAGGCAAGCTTTATATATAGCACATTTACATACCCAAGGGGGGAAACACAATGCGTTTCACATGAAGATTAAGCAGAAAAATAAGAGATGGAACAAGTATAGAGAGAAGGAGGAAGAGAGAGAGAAAATATATACTGATAACGATGACGATAACAATACTACTACATTAATAATTACAAAGCAATAATGGTAATATACATTCACAACAAGCATACAGGAAGACTCACATATAGGTTAGACAATTCAAAGCATGTATTGCGCGTTACTGGAAGACAACAGAAAAAGAAGAAATGTTTTAGGGCCATTTTTTAAAAGAAATGAGAGGGGAGGCTACTCCAGCAGCTAGGGCCATAAAAACTAAAGGCAGCTTCTCCAGACTTTGAATTGGCTCTCGGTACAGCAAGACCTAGATGACCCAAGATGTCTGACTGGCTGCGAGATGCACTGTTACTGTTCTCACTCTTGCATTGGGCCTGACTTGACTGTTTCTCTTTTTCACTTCAGGATGTTATTCGTTATTGTTGGGGGGGTTTTTCCGGTGATGCAGCGCTCTATAACTCTAGAAAACCAAGCTGTAACTGTTTCTTTGTCAACAGTGATTTGGCTTTGTTACGGCTGCTTGTTACTGAGGTTGCAGATCGGGCAGGTGAGGTGCCTGCTGGCGAGTGTTTCCAGTCCAAAATTGGACACACACTGTCAGTTACTGAAGCTCATTAATGAGAGTAGCCATAGTTACAGTAAACAACCCACTGGCCCATTTGGTTGTGACACATATCATGTACTTGTTTTGAATCTGCTCTGAACCTCTGTTGCCTTAGTCACCAGTTGGCCGTGCCCAGAAAACCTCCAAAGGGAGTCGTACAGGAGGCATCCTGATCAGATGCCTGAACCACCTCAGCTGGCCCTTTTCGGCACGAAGGAGTAGCGGCTCTTCTCCGAGCTCCCTTCGGATGTCTGAGCTCCTCACCCTATCTCTAAGGCTGAGCCCAGCCACCCTATGGAGGAAGCTCATTTCGGCCGTTTGTATCTGCAATCTCATTCTTTTAGTTTCTAGCCAAACCATAGGTGAGGGTTGGAACATTGATGGACTGGTAAATCAAGAGCTTTGCCTTCTGGCTCAGCTCTCTCTTCACCACAATGGTCCGGTACAGCGCCCACATAACTGCTGACGCCGCACCGAACCACTTGTCCATCTCCCGCTCCATTTTTACCCTCACTCGTGACCAAGACCCCAAGATACTTGAACTCCCTCGCTCGGGGGAGTGACTCACTCCCAACCCGGAGGATTGCAATCCATCGTTTTCCGTCAGAGAACCGTGACCTCAGACTCGGAGGTAATGATTCTCATCCCGACCGCTTCACACTCGGCCGCACACCGCCCGGTGCGTGCTGAAAGGTTAACTATAAAATTGGCAACCAAAACTCTACCTTGAATTAAAGATCAAAATATCCCCAAAAAATCTTTGAGAGGTTTTCAGCTGAAGACCTGAAATGTAAATTCAAGCAGCATTTGAGAGTCCACAGGCTTTTCCTCCATGCTTCATGCAAGTAGAGAAAAACGGTTTATTAGGCACTGGTGAGCCTTGTAATGATGCTTTGCTCTTGAATCTCACCATCCTTCCAACAGCCAAAATGTGCAGAGAATTAGATATAGATATAGATTGAAAATGGTGGTGAGAAAAATAAAAAAATATATAGCAGCCTCGTTTAATTTGACATGTGATCTAACTGTTTAGCTGCTGTTGTGATATTTTGGCATGTGCAAATGTTCGTTTACATTCATTCAGACATTTTGAAGGCTCAATTTACAATGTTAAATCTTTTCACTGTTTATGTTTCCATCTTAGGAAAGACACATCTGCTTCAGGAGACAATGCCCCCCGAGTAAAAGAGGCTTTACATCCCGAAGGAGGTGACGGACCCGGTACCGAGAGGGCTTCTATCCAGAAACTCAAAGATAAACTTGATTCTGGCGACATCCTGTTGGAAGATGAGGTAAATAAATGGAAAGAGGTAATGTCAGGGTTTTTCCTCTACTTAGTCCATATGTCAAATGGGTTATTTTCACCTAGGTATTTGATTCTAAAAGAACAGATGTGATCAGCATCTGTCAGACTCAGCCTCCAGTAGCCAATTTCCTGTGAAGAAAAACCTTATATGCAACCTTTATATGCAATTCTCTGCTTTCATGTGGAAGGTGTCCTTCACAGACAACCTGAAATGACAGTATAATTTGAAAATCTGACACCAAAGTGAAATCCCGGCAGATTACTTATTAAGGCAGTGCTTGCTAGTTGATACTATTCAGCTAACTGGGAGAGTTCAAAACCATCAAGCAGCCACTTTGTCACTTAAGGTGTGATCAACAGGAATACATCCTCAACGTTAATCTCACACTTATATGCTCCTTCTTGTCTCATTAACAGTCTGTTTACATGCGCCGACGGTGTCTTGACAACTACACGTTTTCCTAAATTAACACTAGAGAGAAGTAGGTTCAAGGTTGATGAGAAGAGAAAACCACGTTTTTTTTTACCAGAATGATTTTGTTTGTCTCAGGATGAAGACTCCGATGATGAACACGCTGCCCTCTCTCTCCATGGTATGTCGCCCGCTGGAAGCATACCGTCGGTTGAAGAGCTCGTCCTGGATCAGATCAAGTACTGCGACAATCCAGACAAGAGCACAAAGACCGAAGGTGCAGTAGTAGATTTACAATTACAGTCTCTGTAACTAGATCTTTAGTAAGCACAAGTATATGACTGTTTGCTTCAGGGCCAGACCTGTTGCACTGCTACATATCCAGGAAAAAATACAAGTTGAAGCAGAAGGCAGAAAATGAAAAATTACATTTCAGTTATTGCATTTCTGGTCGTATATCTTTTTGTTTTGTGGTTACACGGAGAGTCGGAGATGTATGGAGAGTTATTCTTTTGCCACTGTCATTGCACTGAATTATACAGTACATTGTAGCACTGTAAAGCAACAGCCTATATAGTACATCACAGTTTTTATCTGTGCTGCTTCATTGTTGTTTTACAGAGTGAAACCATAACGATATAAGTAAGTAAATGTGAAAAAACAATCTGACTTGTTCGTGGTAAATCTTTAGTCAGCCGCTAACCGGTGCCCCGAGAGCAATAGTATCTTATAAAAATGCTCAAGGCGAACACTACTTCTTATCACTCGTATCTGATGGGGTTTTCAGAAACAGCACTAACATGATGATGTCCCTGATTACATCGCTGTCTTTTTGGTGTTATTTGTATCTTTCTAGTTTGGAGCACTGACTGGCACAAGGATCACATGGCAGCGATAAGTAGTGAGAAGTTCGACAGCCTCCTGAAGATGTGTCCTGATTTCCATGGCTGCAAGAGCCACATGGCAGCATTTGTCTTGATAAGAGGTAAGCAACTTAGGTTAGGACATTTTTTTTGAATGAGCATATTATTTTTCTTTATTCTTTACTTCTTTTTAAAATGTCCATCTGTTTGTAATTTTCCTACAGAAGTGTTGGATACAGCAGATCGTACATGCGAGCGTTACGAGGTGGTGGCGTTGGGAGCCGGCCGATCAAGCTGCACCAAGTGGCTTTGCTACAATGGGATGATGGTCCACGACTGCCACGCCATCATCATCGCCAGACGGGCTCTCAAAAGGTACAAAATGGCTAATAGGACTTGATCATTTCATATCTTGATATATATCACGATATAGCATGTTTTCTGGTAATTCAATCAATAGTCCTGTGTGAATTAAACAGTTGGCAAATGAAGAGTATTTTTCTTGTTTTAAGAACTTGAGTGCAGATTGAATATAAGTTTTAATTAAAATTTTAGATAAGAAAGAAAGAAATATAGGCCTAGCCTATAGAAACAACACAGAAAATATATACAATAGACATTTTTATATTGTTTTGACGAAATATATCGTCATATTGCCCGGCACTACTTCCAACAAGAGCCCTGATTTACAAAATCTTAACTTTAAATACTAATAAATTGTAAAAATATGGCCTTTTACTCATGAATATTCAGATTGAAATCATGATGTGCCCATTCCCCTCTTGCAAATTTCCCCACTCTGGGACTAATAAAGGAATATCTTATCTTATCTTAGAGCAGGCAGTCTGGACCAGCACGCTCACTGTCTTGTAACCATTCATGGTGCTTCTGGTGCATTGAATGTGCCGGTTGTGGCTCAAAGTGAGAATGGTTATTTTCTGGCTTGCGTTCAGGTTTCTGTACAAACAGCTTCTGCTGTTCTTTGATGCGGATCCAAGGGCCAAGGAGAACTGTGTTTTTGAGAGCAGCGCAGACAGCCACCAGCTTCAGCTCAAACCCAAGACCAGTCTGCATCTCTACACCAATCAGTGTCCTGAAGGAGCAGCGAAGAACTTCTACTTCAAGTACTGTTATTTCCGCCTTTGTGATTTGTTGAAAGCAGTATTTTTTGCGAATGTTAAATGCCTTGAAATTATAGAAATGAAGGTTTTCATTCCAAAACACTAGATTTGACTTCTGAGAATAGTGGCATCCTACAAAAGTTGTAAAAACACTCATTATTATTATCAGTACATTTCCTTAAAGGAACAGTGTGTAATATTTCAAGAGGTTTATTAGCAGAAATGGAATATAAGATTTTTTTGCTCTGGGTTAGAATGGTATCTAAATGAGTGAAATACAACGTTGTGTCCTGTTTAGGGGCCCTGCGCTTGATATCTGGACTGCTATGAAGCTGCAGTATCATGCCAAGGGACTGCTGGTCCCTGTAGCTTACCTTGACCCGAGTCTCTGGGGTGCCAAAGTCTGCTGCATGTCTGGTAGTGACAAGCTGTGCCGCTGGACTGTCACTGGGGTGCAGGGTGCACTTCTGAGCCACTTCATCCAGCCACTCTACATCACCAGCTTGGTGCTAGGTAAAGAGATTTAAAGCAATTATTTGGAAATCAAGAAACTGCATGTGATTATCATAAAGTGGGCATGTCGGTAAAGGGGAGACTCGTGGGTACCCATTTTCATTCACATATCTTGAGGTCAGAGGTCAAGGGACCCCTTTGAAAATGGCCATGCCAGTTTTTCCTAGCAACAATTTTGCGCAAGTTTGGAGCGTTATTTATCCTCCTTCGTGACAAGCTAGTATGACATGGTTGGTACCAATGGATTCCTTAGGATTTGTAGTTTCATGTGACGCCAGTATGACTTAACAAATATGCAATAGCTTGTTATTATCGCGTAAACTTTGACAGCCCTAGTTACATGGATTCATTTTCTTTCACCTGTGTGTTTTGTAAATTCTTGAAAGCTTTTAAGAGCTTAGTGAGATTTAATTGTTGTGTTTATTTAGGGGGCCAGAAGCACTTAAATGAGGACGTGTCTGATATCACCAACATGCGACTGGGTAATGGATGGGAGGACTTTCTGCCGCCATTCTACGGAAAACACAACATCTTCTTTCTCTGTGGCGACTACGTGAGGCCTGCTGTGACCTCCCCGCAGCACAACAACCTCAGCGTCAACTGGTGCCTCGGAGACAAGGATGTCGAAGTTCTGGACAGTAACGACGGCTTTGTCATTGACGGGTGAGATGCAGACGCATGTACAAGAAATCAATATTTTGCACATTGTCTTTTTGCAAACTGCATAAGATAACAACAACTTGTCCCTGCATCAAAAATGTGGGACAAGCATGAGGTCCTGTACTCTTGCAGAGAGTCTTGACCCGACTAAAAGCTTACCTCATTTACACTCCTGCAGCCAGTTCCAGGGATGGAGTACAGAACTGCTGGCAGTGCCTGATGCAGTGTGCTTGTCTGACAGTCTCAGCGAGGCCTGGGGCTCCTGCCATCTCTTGGTTTTGGAGCCGCAGACAACTGCTGATGTCCAGTAGCTAGAGAGGGACACAGACGTGGCTCTCACCGGAGGCTGTGTTGTCCTTGAGCAGAGAGATTACAGCCCAAAATAGATTTGAGATCCTGCTTGGCGCCTCGCAGTGCTGCTGCGTACTTCGGCTTCCGTCCCGCAGCCTGAACTATTAGTTTTAGGCGACACCGTGGTTTAAAGTGTCAGGATGAGCTCTGCAGGACGTTCCAAAACAATAAAACTATAAATAGACAATGAAAAATAGGCTCCCTGAAAAAGAACAGAATAAATTTAAGGGCAAGAATACAGGACATAAAGTGTGCAGGGGGAGGTGAAAGGATGGCAAGAACACCTACTGAACAAAAACACAAATTATAGTGTGAAAATGAAAGGAGAAGCTGCTTCCGTCGTATGAGACTTCTTTAGTTTAGTGATGTAAAAGTAGCATGCCAATTCAATCTAGCTTCTAGGTATTGTTTTCAACACTGAAGCAATTAATGGTTTCCTAAAACCTTGGCTCGCACCCAAATCTCTTAAATTCTGCCTAGAAGAATACATTATACGTGGAATGTATTAGTAATATAAAAAACGAAGGAAGTTTTGAGTGGGACGAGGAATATCATGGGCTGTAGACAGTAGCCATGTTTCCATTCACATATTTATATTCATTTTGAAGTATAGCATTAGATAAGCTGCATGGAAACGCCAAACTTTGATAAAACTTCCCCAATTGTGTAAAAGAGTTTTTACGCTAGCTCGAGGTGTTTTTTTGCCTTTGTCGAAAAAGAATTGTTGCGCTAAACGGGATGTGGAAACGCCTTTGCCCAAATTAATTCTGACAGTCGAACATTTAACTCGCATGACTGATCAGCCGTTTCTCGGATATTCCCATAACGTGTAATGCTTGTCTTCATCTCCGGACAACAGGAAACATGTTCCATAATAGCCGACATGAAAGAACAATTAAAACGTACCCAATTGAAACAAATTCCTGATGACCTCTCTCCATTATTCTCTCGTAGAAGGATAGATGTCCAAGCCGACTATGCAAAAATAACTATGGGAATTAATACAAAGATAAATAAAGAAGCAAATTGAATCAGAAATATAAATTTTCTGTAACTATTTATCAATGAATTAATGGCTCCATTTATTTGTACTATTATTTTTGCTACATTTAATGACATATTTATTTAATTATCGAGTTATTTATTTATTTATTTATTTTTGTATTTTGTCAGGTTTCGCCCTCGACCGTAGCTGACTTGTTTTGGGTTTTTTTACTGGTGGATTACAGCCATGCAAGCCTTTAGAGCAAACTTCTGACAAAACTACGCTGTCGAGTTTATTCGCTCCGAACCAGTTGATGAAAACGCGCCTAATTCACATTTCTTTTATTGCGACATTTAAAAAATTTGCTTAAAATCCACTTCATTGAATGGAAACACGGCTATTGTAGCGGTCTTGGAGCAGACCTTAAAATGACTTGATATCAGCCTTCCTGCACAGCCATCTGCCGACGTCAGCGTCTATCAATGCTGTCATACTCAATACCAACCCCCAAATGTTGTCTTCATTGACACCACTGAGATCTCAACGCCGGTCTGCTCCTCAGGGATCGACCCCAGGGTCTCCCCCAGGACATCGCTTAGCAGCAGTGGTAAGTGCTGCCTGTGGGAAACCCTGCCTCCTCTCTCCTCTCACTCAGCCAGACCACACTTAAACATTTTTTGCTGTAACAGCAAAACAGAAGAATTGTCTTGCCAAACACTTTTTTTTTTTATGTTCAGCCCAGCTAAGCCCCTGAAGCAGAGACTGCATCCTCCAAAATAAGTGTTGGAGGTGGACACATTGTTAAGAGCAAGTCACTAAATGCAGTGCATGAACACATATTTTACAGTTACACATTTTTGGTGTTATGAGTGGATACTTGAAGGGACACCATCCACCCCCTCAGTGCTGCTAATTAACTGGCTAGCTTCTTTATGACTCATTGGTGAGGTGTGTGTGTGTGTGTGTGTGTGTGTGTGTGTGTGTGTGTGTGTGTGTGTGTGTGTGTGTGTGTGTGTGTGTGTTACACACACACTACAAAGCCTTCGGTGTAACAATAAGGCGTGACTTGCTTGTAGCACAGATAACCACAACAGCTTATTGGATGGATTCGTATCATATATATTGTAGCTGGATACAAATATACCCTCAAATTATGTCTGTATCTCAAGTAAGATTGATGTCAATTGAACAACATGGAATGTAAATAGTGCAGAATTCAAGATTTTCTAAAACAGGCTTTGCAAATATTAGATCATTTATAATACAGTATATTAAAAAAACAATTGATACATGTATAGGGAAGCATTTTAATGGATTTTCTTATATCCCAGCTCTCCGTCTGTGAGTGGACCGGGCTTCTCCAGCAGACTTTGCAAGAGAGCCCTCTACAGTTACTTCCTCCGAGTTGCACTGCTGGGTGGGCATGGCTATCTGCGGGATCTTCCCACCTACCACAGCATCAAGGTGTGTGTCAACTATAGATGACTATTACATGAATGCTAGGGCTGCAGCTAACAATTATTTTCATTGTTGACGATTATTTTCTCGATTAATCGATGAGTTGTTTGGTCTATACAACGTCAGAAAATGATGAAAAATGACGATCAGTGATTCCCGAAGCCCAAGATGACGTCCACGAATGTCTTGTTTTGACCACAACTCAAAGATATTCAGTTTACTGTCATAGAGGAGTAAAGAAACCAGAAAATATACACATTTAAGAAGCTGGAATCAAAGAATTTTGACAAAATAGATGGAGATTAATTTAATAGTCTACAACTTATCGATCAATCATTGCTGCTCTAATGAATGCTCAGTGCTCAAGTGTGGTTATGGTGAATGTGAGAGAATTGAGTGTTTTGTAACTTTGCTTCATTGTGGTTTTTGTGATGTCATGATGTTGTAAATGGTTTGTTTTATAGGTGGAAGCAGTCGTCTACCAGACGGTCAAAGAGCTGGTCAAGCAGCGGTTTCTGAGCAACCGTGCGGGTCCCTGGAATTCCAAAAGGCTGGTGGACTGCTTTAGCGCCTGAATGTGCTCTCAGTAACCGGCCACATAGAAGTTTAAGTTCCTCTTGAGATTTTGTTTACTGCTGTTTACTGTGCACTTCATTTATTACCTTTTAACAGCAACTCTAGTTTTGTTTTTTTGTATAATATTGTTGTGGTTTTCAGTTTGTGTAGGTGTTTGAGAAAAATAAACGAGACCCTACTGTTATGCATCGCAGTGAAATAGTCAGTTTGAATGATTTGTGGGTGGAAAAACATTTTTTTTCTGCCCGTCAAGTAGAATTCAGCTACATTATCAGCCATTATCACATTTGTAGCCGGGTATTTTGAGTTAATGTGCCAACCAAATAGTTCAACCAACCGATCAGCCGCTGAATAACCAAAGATATGATTAAAAGTTTCAACTTCTCTAATGTCCTCTATAGTTTTTATTGCACTTTTTTTAAGATAATGACTCCTGTTCCCATATTTAATATTATCACCGAATCAGATTCAGCTCTGGCACACTAGGTGAGAGTCCTGGTGTAAAATAAAAAATAGAGAATAGAATTTAAGTAAGATGATAACGTAAAATATATTTTTTTACTTTAGTCACTTATTTCATATTGTTTTCCTTATTTTTTTAGGTATTTTGCTTTAAGTAGCAATAGACAAGTTTTTGGCGTTAACTTATTATGAAGTAAATGTTGATTGCGTAATGTAATGGCTGATAATGACACCATCGGCTTTTAGATTGGTTCGTTTATCATAACAAAGGTGCTACAATTTACAAGAACAAGACAGCGGTCACATTTAAAGACGGTGTGGCAGTCACATTTAAAGACGGTGTGGCAGTCGCATTCAAAGACCGTGTGGCAGTCGCATTCGAATACCGTGTGGCAGTGACATCGCAATCAAAGTCCACAGTGTGGCAGTCGCATTTAAAGAAGGTGTGGCAGTTGCATTCAAAGACGTGTGGCAGTCGCATTCAAAGACGGTGTGGCAGTTGCATTTAAAGACGGTGTGGCAGTCGCATTCTAAGACGGTGTGGCAGTCACATCGCATTCTAAAGGCGCTGTGGCAGTCGCATTTAAAGACGGTGTGGTAATCATCTCATCATCTCATGAAGTGATTAAGGAATGACTAGAGTAATTTTGCTTTAACCTGAAGTAAACATTTTCTGGCACAAATAGAGGAAAAGGAACACAGGGAGACTTGCATCATCTTAAATTTAAATTTGTATTATTTCCTCATACAAACTGTGGTACCATGGTTCATTGTCACCATGGCTCCACTCACCAGTTGCTTGGCAACCAACTCCTCCTTGGAACTGATGCAACTACTCATGTCTTCATAATTACAGGCTCTTTTACAATATTTAGCAAAAACAAAAAAACAATGCATGATAAAATTATCTAATGAAGCTGGAATACAATGGAATTAATTTCATATCTCGAGGCTTACATTGAAGTACAATCTCTGTTAAGGCTGCTGTTTCGGTTTTCATGCCAGTTTCTGGGATTTGAATGTCTGCAATGTGTCTCGTGCATGTATGGTCTTGTGTGTTTTATCTTTGTTCTTGCTGGCCAAGCAAGTGATTCCTCCAGCCAGGTGTTGGGCTCATCCCCCTCTGGGAAGGCAGAGCTCCGGTACCTGAGGGGCTCCTCTGGGCACGAGGGAGAACCAGGGAATTCACGAAAAGGCCTGCGAGATAATTAAACATCCAAGAACAATTTAGAGGTGTGAAAAACGGACATTTTCTCATATGTAGTTTGAGAATATATGCCTGGGAGTTGGGGGTTAAACTGAAATTGAGCTGTCGAATAGTGATGGAAACCTTTACGAAATAACAATTATGTCCTTTTAGGCTCAATTACAAAGGCTTTCGTGTAATTATTTAACGTCAGTGCAGTTTCATTAATGTATGCAGTGACCTTCGCTGTGATTCTGGCAGCCGAGGGACTCTGATGTCCGACTAAATGTGTGATCATCATCATTTCATATGAATTGTAACTTTTAATTGCAACCTTAAATGTCTTACAATAGAGACGAATTAAGGAGGTCATTAAGAGTTTAATGTCAAAGGGGGAAAAAAAACCTCTTTAAGGAATATAATTGCAGCCAAACCCTTGGCTGTTTATCTCTCAAAAACACATTTTTGCAAATTAGCTTTTATTTTTGTATTCACTTTGTATGACTGTTGAACTTTTAATGTCTCTTGCATTGTTTATCATCATCTTTTGGGCTTTTAAGTGTGTTAAAATGATATCAGTGTTGATAGTTGTGAATTTAGTAAGGATGTGTGCTGCTTTGGAATGACTGCTTGGTTTCCTCACCCAGGTTTGGTCTCTTGCAGGATGAGTCTCTCTGGCTGGAGTCGGAGGAGGCCGATGTGCTGGCTGTGGAGCTGGACTTGACCGAGCCGACCGATGGTACTGGTGCTCTTGGAGGATTTGATTTGGGTTTGGCTGTGAATCCGACTGATGCCGAGTTGCTCCACTCTGGAAGGCAACAACAAACACAGGTAGAAATCAAGCCCAGGGACAATATATCTTCAAGTTACCATGATGTGATGAAGTCACATCACACTAGTTGTGGCCGTCGTACCCGAATACTCTTCAAGTCGGAAACGTCCAAAGCAGAGGTGAATCCTCCACTGTTTCCTGACATTTTCCTTCATCAGACAGTGGAAGAGGAAGATGAAAAGTCCTGTAATATAAACAAAAGTGAGATAAGGTCGTAAGCTTTTTGAAGGACAATATTGAATCTTGATAGGTGGCTCTTTCGTCCCTCAGCAGTTATTTCTAATGTGCACTTGAGCAAGGCATTTCTGTGCCAGAAGTAAAAAGTGGAAGGCTTTTGTTGCGTCACTCTCAGATAAAAAAAGAAAGCGATCTAACAAAGGCCAGCCGAGGTGAAGGCGGTTGTGAAATAGTTGCATCATTCAGCTTCTGTTTGATTTCCTTCTTTTTTTATCTGTGAGTTTTGTTGGTTTCTTTTGAACTGTGAACGTGAAGTGGGATGTTGAGCAAAACTACACGTGTGGTTGGCAAACCTTCACTCAATAATTTATTTACCAGTATATCACTCATGCATCCAACTTAAGAACAAATCTGTTTGGACGAGTGGTTCTTACATGAAGCACATTGGCTCTATGCTTACATATTTAAATATATATACAGTATCATCCAGCATGGCTAACAGTTATTATTTCTGCAAAAAGAGAAAGTACAACCTTGCAGGGTGTTGAGAACAGAGAAGAGGTACAGCAGAACGACTCTGGCTGGTCCCACGGTAAAGAAGCCAACCGTCCATGTTAGTCCTAGTAACAAGGTGAGACTGGCGACTCCCTTCAGGTCATGCATGAGTCCGCTGCGGATCCCAGCCGGGCTGTTGACTCGCATGTGGCGAATCTGGATCAGAACCACCACGAAAACCTAAAAGGAGATTCAAAAGAAGGCTTACAGTAGTTCAATTATAGAGAAACAATAATTTGAATTAAAGATAAGTATGCAAGTGCCATCAAATGAGGGATTTGATGTAGAATAGGTTGCTTATTGTTATATTCCTTCTGTGAAAATTAGAAAGGTAACTAAGAGAATATTGTGATACATCAACCAGTATAATGTGGACATAGGCCAGTGTTTTATTAGTCTGAACTTCTGTATGAACGTTAATGAAATGTTCAAACTAATTACCGCAATGTTGAAGAGAAAGACCAGCACAGCGTAGGCGACCACAGACACGTAAAATGTCACATCGTCCTGGAGCCAACAGCTGAGGGAATAGTGAGGATAGTGTGAGAAAAAGGATAGAAACTACGTTTGCAAAAAGCAATTGAACAGCTAATTAAAACGATAGTATGACACATGACTTTCAGTTTGACACGCTGCTTCATCTGTTAGCTGAAAACATTAACAATAATGCATTGACTATGTTAAAGATTTGTAGAAATTTAAAGGAACAGTGTGTAACATTTCGGGGGATCTATTAGCAGAAATGGAATAAGATATTCAAAACTATGTTTTCATTAGTGTATAATCACCTGAAACTAAGAATCGTTGTGCTTTCGTTAGCTTTGACTGAGCTCTTCATATCTACATAGGGAGCGTGTCCTCTTCACGGAGTCCACCATGTTTCTACTGTAGCCCAGAGTGGACAAACCAAACACAAGCACTAAAGTAGTGTTATTATGGTAAGGATGGCCTCTGAGCGAGGCGAACGGTGTTACCACGGTTTTACACACGGCGGCTCACATTACTGCTGTCTTGGAAAGGGAGGAGTCAGCGGAGGGGTACTCAGTTGGTTGCAATCTGCAACCACACCACTAAAAGCCGCCAGATCCTACACACTGTACCTTTAATTGTTAATGACAAAATAATATATTATACATGTCTATATAATATGTACTTCTTCTTCTTACTCATTAAAAAAATCCAGAGTCAAGTTTGGAGTTTAACTGCTGGACACAAGATTTTAAAATTCAGTCTCACTACTGATTGGAAACCCCTGTGTTTCAAATATGCCTCAAGACATGGAAGAAAGATGAAGCCAAAACTCACAAGTTGTCCGAGTTGTCCAATGGCGGTAAGCTCTGCTGAACATCTGTGTAGAGGTGACTGCCGTAGGCCTCTCGGTTCACGATGAGCACCAGGATGCAGATCACCAGAGGAATCCCTAGAGGGACAGTTTAAATACTTTTATAGCATAATTATGACAGGGTTATAAATAATAACAACCGCAGTTGACCAAAGTGCTGAAAATGTACCCAATAAAAATAAATACAAAGCAAGCAACGATAAGAACAGAAGTGTTTGAGTGTTACACTGTTTTAACTAACTGAAAGTCAGTCAGTCGAACACACGACTCACCCCATCCCAGAGCGCAGAACTTGAGGATATAAGAGGGCACGTAGACGTTGAAGACTTTGACGAGCGCAAAGTACATGTTGACGGCCTCTAATCCCATCCAGGTGAATGACGCCAGGAGGAAGTAGTGCAGCATGGATGCTGCGGCCACGCAGAGGCCGTATAGACCCCAGGAGGACAGCCAGGAGTTGACCAGAAACACCAGGTTCAAGCCCAGCAGCGCCAGGGAGAGGTTGATGAGGATCTTAGAGGGGTAGTCTCGACGAAGCTTTCTGAGACAGAGATAAAACATGGGGGAGGAAAATTCATGTTCATGCAGTCATAGGACCTAATGGTCAAATGTATCTGCATTAGTGTTGACATTGCCTTTAAGACTTAGCGACAGGTTACCAGTCTGCATGTAAACACAGTCAGCATATGAGAAGTAGAAAACATTTATAAAACTCAGTGGTTGGTTTCTCACTCGAAAGCTGTGTATGTGAGAACAGTGATTCCCAGGAACACCGATGAGACTCCACAACCAACATAAGTGATAATGGTCAGGATCTGCTCATTAACCGGGTCCAGCTGAGTCCTGGAGACATCCTAGACACAAACACATTTGTAAGCATGAGTGCATTTATTTCCCAATGTGCCATAAATAACTCTCACGGACACAGATTGTACAGTAATAACAGTAACTGATCCTGTCCCTGCTACCACTGGTGGAAGTAACTAAGTACATTTACTTTAAAGTATAGAGCTGCAACGATTAATCAATTAGTTGTCAATGAATCGCCAACTATTTAAGAAATTAAAAAAAAGAATAATAATTAAGAAACCAAAGTCAAATTTCTCTGATTGCAGCTTCTTAAATGTGAATATTTTCTGGTTTCTTTACTTCTCTATGACTATGTACAACCTAGTACCATTTTTTTTAACGATTTTGAAATAGATTTTTTAATGCTAGTGTATATATAATTGCTTCTTTGAGTCCAAGCGGAGGTAGAAGGAAGTTACCGCTTTTATTGTACCGATACTTGTAGAGTCGCAATACTCTAAAATCGCAATACATATCGAATCAGCACCCAAGAATCGTGATAGTATTGAATCAGGAGATAGGCGTACCGGCCCAGCCCTAATTTTTACACGGTGGTATTGCTACTTTTACCCAAGTAATAGATCTGAGTACTGCTCCCACCACTGCTTACTAACAAGTACAAACTAGCGTGTAAAGCCACTCACATTACTAGCGTACTCCAGCACAAGTGTGTGTGAATTAGATGCAAAATTAAAATAATTGTCAATTTCAGTAACAATAGGAGATAAAAATCCTGATATTTGGGCCGTTTTGGGATATGTTCAACACTAAATTCTGACTTTCACGACCCTTAGATGTCATTATTTATAAGATATAATGTATTTGCTTATTTTTAAAGCAACATACTCAATGGTATGCTTAATTCCAAAGCAATGTGTCTTTGCCATTTGTAAAAAACACCAGAGAACAGGAAGCACATCCCACAATGACTATGTCTAATCAAAAATATTGAATATGGGTCAAACTTTGCTTGACACAGCAGTTCATTTTTATATATTGTGCTTTGAGTGCCCTCTGCTGGTTACATATGAGTTGAACCACTTCCCTTTGCCCAGAACTACTACTATTAATACTGCTACTACCACTGCCACTGCTATTAGCAAAACTTTTCACTGTGCTGCAGTCCCTCTGAGGGCCAACGTGTGCTTTCCAGGAAACAGTAAAGCAAAAAATAATACAATGCATACCAGAAGAACTCCGAAGTGTGTGAGATGATCACACAGGCACGTCGTGTAGTCGGAGCTGCTGTTGTGTTTCCTGCAGCCGTAATCATCCCAGCCTCCGTGTCCATCTAGGTGATGACACAGACGCTTTAGTATCACGCATTTCATCCAAGCAAGAGCAGTGATCATTGAAATCAGGAGGACCTACTGTTTTTATTGAAGTTCCAGTACACACACTGCACGTCCTTGTTATCCTTTAACAGAGATGGAAATGTTTGTTAATCAAACTCATTCATTCGTTATATTAACAGCAGTGTAAGCAGCAGTATTCTTAAAGGATAGGTGATCCTACTATATTGGGTACAAGATGGTGGAGTGTGACTTTGACATCTTCTTCCAGGTCCTTGATTGGAGAGCTGGCGTTGGTCACACTGGCTGAAACCACGAAGGTGTTGAGAGTCTGCCCTTTCTGGCTGCTCTGAAAATAATAATACAATGCAAGTTTGCTTTTCTAAATATAACAGTATAATAAAACACAATAAATATTTTCATATAATTGCATGTTTTTTTCTTTTTCTTTAACAGATTCATATAAAATAGTACCTTGAAGAGCATTGGGATGCCGTAGAACTGAAACTTAACCCTCGGTGGGCTCTGGTTGGAGCTGTTCTGTGGGAAGTTGTGTTGCAGGACAGACGGCAGGGAGATGAAAGCCACCGTGCTGTTAAATGGATACTTGTTGATGAATATCTAAAACAGAAAGAGAAATTTCTTAAATCTCTTCTACTCCAGACCCACTTTACCATAGACCCGTTTTTTTTTTTTTTAGAGGGGTTACAGGGGGTCTTTATGGGGAGATAGCAGGTCACCAGCATATGTCACATAGAAGTGGTGTACATCATCTGAAAGCTGGGAACCTGAAGATTAATTTGAAATGCAGCTCAGCACTGTGTGTCAAGTTGTTTTTAGTCATAAATAAGAAATAAAAAAAAGTAATTGAATCATGTTTTACCACTCCAGAATTGAGATTTCTGCAAGAATTGCATTTTTTAGGGATTGGATGGCGAGCAATTCTGTACCGACCGAACACCCGATATCTCACCGCATTAAGATGGCCTTCAATGATGACAAGCCTTGTTTTGCCAGTGACATCATTGAAGGCCATCTCGATGCAGTGAGATATCGGGTTGAGATTCTGCAGCCAGTGGCGATCCTCATCCTCCAAGATGACAACGCTCGCCCCCACAGAGCCAGGGTTATCACAGACTACCTCCACAATGTGGGCGTAGAGAGAATGGAACGGCCTGCCAAAAGTCCAGACCTCAACCCAATTGAACACTTGTAGGATCAGCTTTGACGTGCTGTACGTGTTAGAGTGACCAACACAGCCACGCTGGCTGACCTGCAACGAATCCTGGTTGAGGAATGGAACGCCATCCCACAGCAACGTGTGACCAGGTTGGTGACCAGCATGAGGAGGAGGTGCCAGGCTGTTGTGACTGCGTATGGATCTTCCACCGCTACTGAGGCTCCTGACGGTGTATTAAATGAATAAAGTGTAAAATAGCCAATATGTGTTGTTTGTTCCTTGTTACTGATAGAGAGTTCAATCATCCAATCCACCAAACAACTCAACACAAGAGTCAGTACCAACAGGAGAATACACTGTTTACCATTGATGGAGCATTTTGGCAAATTTTTCTTGGGCGCTACCCACATAATCGGCTGTGCTGCTCATCCCACAAATGCATGATCCTTACAAGCTGGACATCATTGTGAAGGTAAATAAACAGGCTTTCCAACGATGTAAAATACAATGCCAATTAGCATTGTAACAACAGAGAAATAATCAACCAAACACAAGTTTTTCCGAACTTTTTTTCCCCAGTTTATGCGCACAAATACTAATCATAGGTCAAAACTAAATTTGGCTGAATTATAAAAGGCAGAAGTGGTAAAATGAAGAGCCGTTTGGGAGCCGAAAGAGACGGCTCTTCTTGGTGAGCTGAGCCAAATGATCTGGATCACTAAAAAGAGCCGGAATTCCCATCACTAACTGGACGAGGTGGGGGAAAAGGATGAGAGTGTGAGTGTGTGTGTGTGTGTGTGTGTGTGTGTGTGTGTGTGTGTGTGTGTGTGTGTGTGTGTGTGTGTGTGTGTGTGTGTGTGTGTGTGTGTGTGCGTGCGTGCGTGCGTGCGTGCGTGCGTGCGTCAGTCAAAAAGGCCCTCCCACCTCCTGTATAAAGGCTCCCAGTCTGGTGTGGAGGAGCTATTAGCAGAGTGACACAGCTGCCCTACAGAACCAGTGGCAATTTCAAGAAACTTGTGGAGTTACAGGTATGTGCGCTCTCTTTTCACACAGATATTGCTGTGATTTGCTGTGCTACCAGCTGATGGCTCTATCCTTGCTTTTTTGAGATCAAGTGTAAAGACGAGGACAGGTTATCTGTCTGGTTATAAGCAGTTCAGCTCTCAATGTGTGCGTCTGTGAAGGAATTGCCTTCAAGGTGTAAAGCATTTGATACAGGCAGTACATCATATATTGTTTACTAGATGCAATTGATTTTGCTATGTTTTTAATGAGGTGACTGAGTTGAATAGTTTTTGTTTTGACTTTTGAGCAGAGCCTATTTTGGATCCCTCACTGGTAGACTGTCCTTCGGGTTATTGACTGGGGGTCCAAAGCATGGGTGTAGGTTTACTTAACCGAGCAAAATCTGGCATTAGCTTAACTTTTTAAGTAAATGAATGATTAGTGCAAAATAAAAAACCTGGCTTTTGGACTCTTGTGTAAGCAAGTACCAGTGTGGCACTACAGGAATATTGTAGGAGGGAGTTTTACATGCATTCAGCAACAATAGGAAATTCATGAAGTTGAATATCAATTTTATAGCATAAATAAATAACTAACAATGTTTTCTCTACTCTCCACAGGAGTCAAAATGCAACTGATCTTCCAGTCCTTCCTCTCTTGCTGCCTGCTGGCGACAGTAGCACACTGTGTGGAACTTGAAGTGAATCCAGAGTTGGAAAAAAGGTGAGTTAACTGAGAAGTGATTCATTCAATAATAAATATGTTTCAATCTGATATAAGATGTGACAGTCTGTTGAGTCTGTGCCAGATGTCTACTGAATTATCTACCTAACTCTAATGGACTATTTTTAAGCATGTGGCTGGGGAGCAGATTGAGACGGGATCTTGACAGTGTGTCAGTAGAGAAGACGGCAGAGTCGGAGAACTTTGTCAGACCAGAAGATATCAGGGATACGTTGCTGCCACATTCCAGGTAAGACACTAACCATGCAATCCTGAAAGTCTACAAACTGTCTCCATTTGGCCATCATATCATTTTTTGTCATCTAAATGTATTCTGATTGTCATAAAAAAGGAATATTCAGCTCAGGACTGAACAACATAGATTAATATGCTCTTCTCTCTCCCTCTGGTCTCCAGCACTGACATCAATGTCCAAGACAAGAGGTCTAAAAACTCAACCAACCAGTCAGGAAGACAAGGTTGTACGCTGGGCACCTGCACTCTTGAAGACCTCGTACACCGCCTGCAACAGCTCAGAAACAAGTCTAAGAATGGGAACGCCCCTGTTATCAGCTTTTAAATATTATATAGAAGTTACATTAAAGTACTTAAAGGACTTTCCTGTAAGCACCGACTGGTTAATCCCCCTGTTTTCTTAGTGAAAACATACAGGAAATGAAAGATAAGCCTGTGACTGAATGAAATCATGAATGACTTTAGTTTTTTTGTAGAGCTCACAGCACTGATTAAAAGTGCAATAATTAGGAATTAGATATATGTTGGATGCAAACAGTTTTTTCGCTTTTGTTTTAATTCACCGGAAAAGCCAATTACAGCTACCTTTGTAGTATGATTGTGAGCAGGTTATATGGAAGCAAAATGAGGGTCAAAACTTAATTCTATGTTCTCTATTTCCATTAGATGGGTAAAACTGCTCAAATTGGGTTTTTGGTTGTTCTTGGTATGATCTATTCAATTAGATCAGACATCTGAATTCAAGCGATAGGTGCTTTAATTGTTCAGAACCTGTTCTTTTGCTTTTAGGGATTTATTCTTAGAAAAAGAGCTTACAATGTTACTTCAATAAAACATGTGGATTTGGGGGGCTTCAGTCTTTTTAAATTGTATTTTCATCTATTCCTGAAGTATAACTTATGCCTAAATAAAATCAGCACAATGCACAGTAGCTACCACATGTCAATAACACAAGACCTGCCTCTTTGGAAACTGCACAGAAACCCGCTTATTGTCAATCTATCCCCTATCTGCCCTAAGTCTTTAGTTTGTGGCTGTAAAGTTTCATGAGGCTGTGATTATCCTAAAGGTCACAACAGGTCATTTTATACAGTGAGGTCAAGTTTAAAAAAATGGCCTCACTACAATGAACTGGCTACTTTGTGGACTAACATCATTACACATGAATACAATTGGGTTTATTGGATCCACAAGAGTCTCAGCTTTACAGTGATACCCAATTTATGCAAGTCCAAGACTGTTTAAAGACCCCAGTATGCAGAAATATTCAAATACACCAATTTTTTAGAATGGACGAAACTAACACGTTTGTACTGCATGAAAAAAAAACTGCATGTGATTATCATAACATGTCTGTAAAGGGGAGACTCATGAGTACACATAGAACCCATTTTCATTCACATATCTTGAGGTCAGAGGTCAAGAGGCCCCTTTGAAAATGGCCATGCCAGTTTTTCCTCGCCAAAATTTAGCCTAACTTTAACTCTAATTTAGCCTAAATTTAGCGTTTTTTAGCCCCCTTCCCGACAACCTAGCATGACATGGTTGGTAACAATGGATTTCTTCGATTTTCTAGTTTCATATGATAAAACTCAAACTGAGCCTGCTGCAGCCTCTGAAAGATGGTAAACACAGCCGAGGTGCCGGCGTCCACAAGGAGTGGAAGAGGTTACGCTCAGACTCATCCTGCTTTTATGAACAGTAACAGTCAAAGTGATTGAGGACATTTGTTGGTTGTTGGTTGTTGTTACGTTACTAACCTCTGGCTTTGTGCCGGCGCGGTCAGATGACACTCCGAAAGTCAAACTGCTAAACTGTCCAGGAACTACATCCACCACTGAGATCGCAATGGCTGAAGCGACCAGGGTGGAAGAGCCCTCATAGCCCTCCATCATGTCTCCTACTGCCTCAGTGATGTTTAGGATACTGGAGAGGAAAACAGAGGAAAGTGAACGGACGTCAAACAGGAAAAGGTTAAGAATATCCCTTCAGTTTTCCATCCTTACGTGTTGGTAAAAGGCAGCAGGTTGCTGTCAGACTCCAGTATGTCAGAGATGATGTTGATTAGCGCTTGGCCCAGGTTTGGCGTGACCCTACTGAGGTTGACGACGTCCTCCAGCTTGTTGAGGACTGTGACCAGCTCCTGGTAGTTGAGCGTGGAGTGGTTGCTCAGTAAACCCTCAATCATCTCCACCACGTCCGGAGCATTGTCTGCAGGCAAATGATAAAACTGGTGGGATTTCTTTCGCAGCATCATCATCATAGATTGAGTCCTGACCACTGATTTGTTTTTATGGGGATTTAATTGTGCAAAACAGGAATCAAAGGGCTGTCTGATTTGACGCTAAAACATACATACTTGGAACAAAATTTGTATGTTCAGATTTGAACACATTATGAACACCACTGGGAATCTACAGAAGGATATAAAAAACTAAAAGGAATAAATAAATAATGGACCCGCCCTTTAAATGTGTCATTATGGAATCTTTGGATCTTTACCATTACATTTTGAACCATAAATTTGAGACTGAATGATGCAACTATTTACAAGTCGACAACTACAACATAAGACAAAATGAAGTGAAAAGTGTGTAAACAGACCAGCAGTGACTTCGACATGGTCCAGATCAGGGATGGTTTCCACCACCAGTTGACAGTCTTCCAGGTCTGGAGCCATCCAGTGTGTACCGACGCACAGTTTACTGTCAGATAAACAGGTGGTGAGAGGACGGAGGGAGACGGCCTTAAAGGTCCCATATTGTAAAAAGTGAGATTTTCATGTCTTTTATATTATAAAGCAGGTTTAAGTGATATATAAATACTGTGAAAGTATCAAAACACTCAGTCCATTGAGAAATAGACACAGCCCGTATTCAGATCCTATGCGTTTGAAACAAGACGATTTCTGTCCATTTGTGATGTCACAAATATACAATATTTAGACCATTACACAGTTTTAAACGTAAACATACTAAATGTGTCCCAGTTTATTTCCTGGTGCAGTGTATGTGAATGACATCAGCTGACAGGACGTAAACATGGACCCAAGCTGTTGCCTAGCAACGCAATTCCGTTGCCATTCTGTTGAAATGCACTAAAACGGTGCGTTTCAGACAGAGGGTGAATACAGGTATATTCAGACAGACCGTATGAGAAAAATAATGTGTTTTTTGAACATTGAAGCATGTAAACATGTTCTAGTAGAAACACAAAATACAAGTATGAACCCGAAAATGAGCACGATACAGTATGTCCCCTTTAAAAGAACTGCTTTTCAAACAGAACTTTTGCTAAATGTTTTATTCCTCATCTTGTATTTATTTTACAAACTATGTATGTGTTATTCTTGACTTCCTTTAGTATAGCTACTTTTTTGCAGTCTGTAATTTTATGGTTTTGCTATCTATGCTTCCCCAAGTCTTACTTTAGCAGAAAATGCCTCCCTAAGACAGAGCTGGGAGGATGTTGATCTTGGGAATCATTAGTGACACCACCTCCTGATAAATGATTTTACAGCACAGCATCCGACAGCTCATGAGCAGCCATCAATAAATATTGTCACACTGAGTCAACACACAGAAAGAATCCAGTGACACAGCCAGATAAAAATATATACCAACGGAGGTAATCAATATCCCAAATAGGCCTGTATTTATTCATGTGTTAAATTCATGTTGACAGAGTCAACCAGCTAAATACATGAACTCTTTTCTCAGCTAGACTGCATGATGTATTGTCGGCAGGTCATGAGTTCATTGATAAGTGACAGTAATAAGCAGCAACGCCAGGATACAATCAACATACAGGTGTTAGAGGTGTCACCGATGACGAGCATTAAGGATAACTAAAGAGAAACAGACAGTCTTCTCACTGATGGTCTCGTTTACCTCTGTAGGTCATGTAGAGACATCAGTATTCAATTGAGACTGTTTCATAACCAGTTAAAAGTTCTTCTTAGTAACTTTAAGTACAATGTCAGATAAGTGAAAGCGCCTCTATTTCAGTAGGAAATTGTAATTAGGAATGCAACTAACAATTATTTTTACCAACATTTAATCTTTTCATTATTTGATAGAGTAAATTAACTCTAATAAATGGCAGAAAATGTCCATCGCAATTTGTCAGAGCCTAAAGTGATGTCTTAAGTTTGCTTCTTTTGTGCAACCAACTGTCCTTAAATCAAAAAATATTACATTTATAATGATATCAAACAGAAAAGCAGCATTTCCTCATATTTGAGGAATAACTTGGTGCTTATAAAAATAGTTTCAGCACTCATTATAATATTGTTTTCACAACCTTTTGTTTTGTTTGTTTATTCCAACACCCTTGACTGTACTATATTTGTCTCATTTGGTTTTCTCCCCAAATACCAAACATATCCCGGTCAGGTATATTACTAGTAATGGTTGATGTCAAATGTTGCACTTGATGTAGGTGTGAATATATAAGCAGGTATCAAAAATGAATGAATGAAGTGTGAGCGCTCACCAGTGGCGGGTGGCGTGGCGGAGAGGGTTTTTCGGGCATGGCCGAGTTGCATTTTTTCCTCCTGAAGTGTCGGGCCACTTAAACAGGCCTTTCCTCGTCTGGTGGGTTTCTGCGTTGCATTGAACTATCACTAAACCAAAGGGACAGCGACACAGATGAGAAAGAGAGAAGGACAACCTGATTAATTTAAAAACTTTTCATCTAGTCTTTAATTTATAGAATTTAAAAGGGACTATTTGTTCATGTTCATGTTCATGCTCGTTCATGTCTATTTAGAGCAAGCAAGCGCGATCCCGACGCTGACTTTCGTTGACTTAACGGCCACAGGTGTCGCTGTTAACAAGCATTTCTGAAAGTTACAAATAGTCCCTTTAATATCAGTTGTTAAAAGCAATATTTATTCAATTCATTCAAAAAATGTGTGATCTTTCATTGAATCTGACTCACGTATGCGGCTTATCTGTATGTCCTCGGTTGCTATGGAGATGGATCCGTTGTTATAAGGCGTCAGCAGTAGGTATCGTATCTGCTCTTCCATTTCCTGTGTGTCTGACAGCGACATCATGACCCGAACCTGGAAAACACAGCTCTCTCTGCAGACAGTAAAAAGAATGAACTATGGGTTGCAAAAGCTCCTTATGAGTTACTCTTAATATTACTTTTCAGGCAGTAAAGGCTTACAAAATGGATATATATTATTTATTAAGTAAAAAGTTACATTGAACCACACAAATTAGGATGTAGTGTGAAAAAGTGAATATGTCTACTAAGCAGCTCTGGTACTGTTTCATTATTTGGCTTATTGTGCATCTTTGCATTAATTTTCCTTCGGTTTCATTTGTTTGTAATCTTAGTGAAATGTGTGTAGAGCTGCATGATCCATACCTTGAAACTCTGTGCACAAACACCTGGAAGAGAATACAAATATTGACACAGCTGTATAACTGGAAGGAAATAGTATTTCAATTCAATAAAGAACATAAAAGAGTTAAACCAGTTTAACACGCCGCATTTTGTTCATTTCATTGTCTGGATCTGTCTTTTTTGTAAATTGTTATTTTTATGTGGAGGATAGTATTCAACAATGTATCCTTTCTTAACATCTGCTGACCCCCTGAAAAGTATTTTTGTATTATTGTAGATTTCAATGGAAATGTTTTTCCAAAGTAAAAGTCTGAAATTCTGCAGCAAAACATTGAATAGGTGTGTCATGAAAATGGTGAATATTAAAGGCATAATGAGTAGGATAGTTGGTTGTGGTTTCTAAACACAACATTCAAATTGGCCCCTCCTTCCCGACTCAACGCGGGTTCGGCGCTCGCCAGCGAGTGAAAGCAAAACCCAGAATCACTCTCGTTTTGGAACGAGCTTTGTGTGCTTGGCGTTTCGCCTCACTATATTTGAAATTTTCCAGCATTTTTGTAGCTTCCGCTTGTCTTGTTTCTTGAAAACAACAAAATAATAAATACACTGCAATAGCATTTTTATGTTCAACAGACCTACCTTTAATCTGACTTTTAATGCTCAGGAAAGAAAACTGAATAATTCTCCCCATCTGGCATGAACTTGCATCAATTTCTGACATAAACAAGACTAATATTCGCCAGTTTTTCATTCATTCATTTTTTTGCCCCTGCTTGAGTATTCCTTTCCCTTAGTAGCGTACTCTCTATTCTCTCCGTCTCCCACTCACTGAAGGTCCTTTCAGACACAAACAGCTCTCTTCTGCCAGGAAACAACATTTGGTGTAGCTCTATTGCCATCCGGGAGGAAACAGTAGGACTTATACATGCTGCATAAAGTGATGATTGAGAGGGATTATTTTGTATTGGTCTATACATTGTTTCTTTAGGAAAATCCTATTCATTCTGCCTTTTAAAAGAAATAGTTTTGTCAAAAAAACGCTATTCGTTTCCTTGCAGAGAATTAGATGACAAGATTGATACCACTCTCATGTCTGTTCATTAAATATAGAACCAGAACCGGACGTTGATTAGACTGAAAACTGGGGGAAGCGGCTAGCCTGCTCACTCCCAAGTTAAAAAGTTTGCCTACCATCACATCTTTACAGCACTAAGAGTCTCTAAATCATGCTGAAGTTGTGAAAAATGACACATATATTCAGAGTTTGATTTGTGACATAAGAGCTTTTTATGTTTACTTACTCTGCCAGACGTAGAGAGGTTTGACTGCGGGTTAGGATGATGTCTGGAATGAGATATTGTTCACGTTTAAATCAGACTGTGTGATATTTGTGACATCTGTGTGATGGTGAGTTTGATGGCGTGGCAGCTACATCACATACTGCACCTTTGAGCTTTGGGGAGCAGCTGGAGGTTGAGCACCGTCATCATGTCATCAGGTAGACTGGAGTTGAGCTGTGGAGAGTCATAGAAGCCACATTTAAGACAAACCTCTGTTATACTCCTAAAACTAAAAGTGCTATTATATTCTGTTGGACATACCCAGGTGGAAAGAATCTGTCCTGGGTCACAGTCTCCTGTTATGGAAACATTCACCTGAACCTCAAAATACAGCTCTGCAGAGAAGATCCAGACACAAATAAACAATTAGGCATCCAGTAGGGTACAACTCAGATACAATAAATCAATAAACTGTGATGGATTTCTGTGACTGTAAATGAGCAGACTGACCAGAGATATTTGCAGGGCTTGTCGTGAAGGCGGTGGCTGTGGATAGAGCACTGGTAGAGGCACTAGTGATGCTGATGGTGCTGGTGGTGGTAATGGATGTTGTGGTTTGAGATGTGGTGGATGTGACTGGAGTGGGCTCCGTCACCACATCAGGAGGACTGTCGGTGACAGCGGAGAAATTTTCTAGAAAACAGAGGAAAGATTATTGTGAACCAGAATTTTCTGCTAACAAACACACACATGGTGAGAGCTATTTCCTACCAACAGGTGTGGTGTGTATGCTGTCAGGATCAGTCAGCAGCTGCAGCTGCAGCTGACCGCTGGGGTCACGGTAGTCATCCTTAAGGTCCATGTACATCTCATTTTTCACATCTGCCACATCCCGGCAGGGGATAACGGTGATATGGACCAGGCAGTGAAACCTAAAGGGGACACATTTAAGGTTTTCCATACACATTGCATGGTTGGACTCAGTGCGGCCAAATGTGTCAATGGAGAAGCCCTAATTGAGTGTTTTTTTTACTGTCCTCTGCTGCACGTTTTGGCTTTTGAAGTCTATTTGTTAAGGCCTTCCCGAGGACATGAATCATGAGCAGTTCAACCAAAGAGTGTTTTTTTTCTTCTCAGTGTGTTTCATTTTACGGCTTTCTTTCAGTACTGATGAAATTCTTCCTTGCTTTGCTGTCATTTCCTTCTTTAGTGTACTCTGCCTTACTGTACATTTAGTGTATGTGAATTGTTTACAGATTTGAGATCAGGCGAAGAAGCATGGAAGAATAAATGTGATGAATTCAAAGTTTTAAGAAGCTTTGGAAATGTAGATAAACTCCTTATACCCTATAGTTGACCACGTTATTGACCAGCCACTATCAGATTATATCATATTTAGAAAAAATTAAATCATTAAGTGAAAATAGTTAACCTGAATCTTGTTACCTCTTAGGTGTGGGAGCCCACCGCACCTGAAGAATAGAAGACATAGATTTGTGACAAAATGAATACATTGGCCAATATTGGTGGACAAGCTACCGTATGCCCACCAGAGAGCACAGACTATTTCTTTACTGCTATTTTCTTGTTACTCATTGGCCAACACGTACATCACTACAGCTCTAATGTACTTACCAGCCTGTCTTCGTGTGATGTTTTTACAAGGCTGTCTTCTTTACTGGATCTGCGTAAGAGATCAGAAAAACTCAGTATACTTATGTCCCTTTGGTTCCCCCTCTTCGTCATATACTATAAAATAAGGTTTAATTGATGTGACATTCATAGGTATTTCATTGTCAACGTCAGTGTTGTAAACTCTAATCTTCTCATACCTGGTTACTTCAAACACAGACACTCTGTTTAAATAGATGTTGTCCGGCAGAACTTCTCTGAGCTGCAGGAACAACAAACAGCAGAGAGCAGTTACAGCCGCTGAGATTTACTGCTGGTGAACAACGAAAAAATAAATAACACCTGTAAAATGTAACGCAATCCATCCTGTAGTTTGTACAGATGCAGCACCACACAAAGGTGACAGCAAGAAGAAACAGTTAAAGTGTTCAGAGTGTAACATCTACAACATTTCTAGGTCACTTGTCACAATTAAATTGGCGATATCTGTATTTTTGTATGTTTGCGTTACCCATTTATGTGCGATGTCTCTGGCCGTGTAGAGCTCGGTGTTGTTCGAATTGGAGCGGATGATGGCAAACATCAGTCTCACTTCGTAGGCGGACCATTCTGCCAATCAGCCAAAAGGGAAGATAAAACACCATAAAGTTTTTGTAAATGTAAAAGTAAAGAAAAAGTACATTTTAAAAAAACAGTAACAATTGATACATGTACACAAAGAATGTATTCTTAGCATCATTTCATCTTCTACAGTAAATCCTGAATGCATTTTCTTTTCTTGCACCGGTTTCGTCTTTGTTTTATTCTAAATGACTAATGAACTCTTTCATTATGATAAACACATTTTAGTTTAGATTGTTGTTCATCGCTGAACCTGAACCGAGTGTGACAAACCAATACTGGGGCACAATTGTAAAAGCAGAACTCGAGGGTTCAATGAATTAACATTGGTTCTGCAACAATTGCATTGCAGAACCACTTCTTCCGTTCATTGTTAGTGTCAACTGCAGACTTTATAGTAGCATTGTGAAGGGAATTTCCCTGATACGAAGCTCTGTATTCAAATGTGTCAGATATATTTTATGTAAAACAATTAGATTCTGACATGTTTTGATTGAAATCTTAAGTCAGTAGATTTTATTTCTTACCTTCACTTAATGTGGTGTAAGTGACCGGACTACAATGATCTCTCTTAGAGAACTTAATTAATGTTCTTACAACATGAAAATGAAGACTTGTGTAATTCAGACAAGTTATTTGCTTTTGCATAGCCAAGAAATTAGAATCAGTGTTTTAAAGAAAAAGTTATTTTGTTAAAGAAAATTAATTAATATTAACATTTTCTGAACTCTGATGACAATTTTGTCCCTGTTTTGAACATTACAGCAGGTTCTACCTTTGCAGAGAGGGAATAATGACAGCTGTATGATTAATGCTCCTGATCTTAATGTTATTGATCACAGAATGGCTTCTATATTTACCTAACTGACAAAGAGATAGGGGGGGTCAATATTTAATCTGGTTTCTGAGGACACACAGTAAACCAAAGGCAGCCACGGAGGCTATACCACTACGGTTGGAAAAAGCTGTAAAACGCTTGATGAAACTGACAGACCATTAATTTTACTGTGTAAGGTGAATCACTGACTGGCGAATAAACACTATGGGAGGCAGCGAAGGGAGAAAATATTCAACTTGTTGTGACTTGCAGGTGCTGAGGTAAATGTAAGGTTGCTAAAATGTTAAATAAAGTGTTTTTTACTTTAGCAGAAATAATCAGAGAAAACATTTTTCCATTGGCTCACTGCACTGCAGGCTGGAATCAGGGATTGGAGCGCAGATCTGAGTGTCCCAGTTGTCTCTCTCCCACTTCACCAGCTCCCCCTCTGTACAATTCAGCGACGTCACGTCCTGTTTGCTGCGTTGTCGCCCCCATAGTCGAAAGAGAGATAATTTGCCCACCAGAGTGGGAAATGGAATAATATGCCCGTCGACCAGGCGGTGTGCTGCACCCAGAGTAAGCGTTCCATTCGGGGCCAGTTTGCTGCACGAGGGGGACATGGAGGGAGCTGTATCTACATCGTGAGCAAAGGAGAGAAGAAAACAGGCACAAATGAGGGTCAAATACACTGTCAAAGTATCACAGTTTGAACCTGAAACGTCAAAAACTTTTAGTCGCCAGTTGCCTCAGAGCCAAAAGAGCACAATGCAGAGACAAAGGACTTATTACTGTTGATATGACCACAGCTGACTTGATTGGATAGAAAACCCTGAAGTTTAAAGTCAGTGATGTCGGTATGTATCTGACTTAACCCACCTGTCATGATGTCCACCAGGTTGCCGTCGACGTACAAGGCCGGTCTGTCTTCAGTATGTGTCCAGGTCAGGCACAGCGAGTACCACTGTGACTGATAAAGGTCAAAGATCTTACGCGTAGTCCACTCCGTTCCAAAAAGCCACACCACCAAATGACCCCCGTTTCCCCCCAAGCCCAGCTCAGCACACTGAACCTCAGGATGACTGTACATGAAAGCGGTCCATGGTGATGAGGAGGCCTCTGTGGTCTAGATATGATTGATGAAATACTTGAAATACATGATTCATAAAGTCTTGAACAGTGAAAACTTAAAATGTGCCCTTGAAAGTTTGAGCAGTGTAATTTAGACTTTAGGGAATCACCTTGAACTTCAGGTTGAAGCAGACTGTGAGCTCCTGCAGGGCAGGGATGGAGACCTGAGGCTTTAGTCTCCAGTGGCTGCACCCGGTGAAGGTGAAGTCAGCCACCTCCCCCCACAGACTGAGCCGAGGGGCTGACGGAGACAGTATAGAGTAAATCATTAACATACAGCACATAGGAGGAGATCTGGAGAGCAGTTGTTCAGTGTGAGGGCTAAATAGTGTTTTTATCTCTGAAGCTGCTTATTGTCTGTCTCCAACTCAACTGTTGGTGGTTTGGGTTGCATTGTGGGTAATGTAGGCGCCAGGTTTTAATAAGGATGAAGAATGTGTTCTGATAAAAAAGACAATATCTCTGATTCTGCTGCATTGATTTTGATCATTTATTTTTTTTAAACTGTCCACCGTAAGTCTGACGATGCTGCAACTAACGATTATTTTCATTGCCGATTAATCTGTCGGTTATTTTCTTGATTAATCGGTTAGCTGTTTATTCTATAAAATGTCAGAAAATTGTATCGATCAGTGTTTCCCAAAGCCCAAGATGACGTCCTCAAATGTCTTATTTTGTCCACAACTCAAAGATACTCAGTTTACTGTCATAGAGGAGTAAAGACATTTTTTTTTCTTAAAAAAATTACTCTAAATAATAATATTACTAATAAACTAATTGATCGATTATCAAAATAGTTGCTGAATAATTTAATAGTTGACAACTAATCGAGTAATTGTTGCTGCTCTATAGAAGTGCAATGCTAAATTGATATCCTTGATCGGATAGAAAACCCTGAAGTTTAAAGTCAGTGATGTCGGTATATAGGGAAATCTCAATTCATACAACTTTATTTAAAATATGGCTGCAACTAACGATTATTTTAATAACCAGTTAACTTGTTTGGTTACTTTCATGATTAATGAAAAAAAGAAAAAATGTTTGACATTTGCTTGACATTCTCCTATTGGCTTCAAGCTTTTGACCTTTCATCTATAACATAAAGAGACCATATACTGTATGTAAGTGCGTAGCCGTATAGTGTCTAACTACTGTATGCTCTGTTTGCTTTAGATATTCTTGACATATTTACAATCGACTTTTACAGTGACTTTCTCACAGATGCACGCAGGTTGTAATCTAAAAGATGAACTGTTTAGAATGAGAAACAGTCTTCTATCCCTGAAAACAAGTCAATCGTTTTCAATTATCGTGTCTTATTCCTTTATAACCATAACTATGAATTATTATGAAATTTATTGTGATTCCCCCACACATTTTTTTTTAGCATTTTAGCACTCAAAACATTACATTACAATAATTTACACTTTTATCCAAAACAGCTAACAATAAATGCATTCAACCATGTGGATACAACCCAAAAATTGCAAGAATCATGCAAGTACATCAACTTCATCATGCGCTGAACTACATATATATATATATATATATTATTATATTTTATTACTATTATTTATTGTATTTAATGGGCCACAGTGCAGTGATTATTCTATCAAACCATATGCATTCAAAACATTTTCCTACCTCGCTCCATGGTGGTAGGACTGCTCAGCAGAGACAGAGTGATCAACATATTCAGGAATTTTTGAAGAAAAATCATCACAAATCTGAAAGAAAAAGAGGTTTATATTTGTGCATTAATTGAAATAAGCAAGTTCTACAATAAACATTATGTAAATTAAAAAAGAGAGATTTTTAACACAATATTCTCATTCATAATTCAATTATTTCTTCCTTTTTTAATCACCTAAAAATTTGGTTTAAAGTGCAATTTTCAAGTTTTGTTAAAACACCATTCAAGTACTTACCTGCATAAATAAAATAATCCTAAAAATCAAAGGATATCTCTGAAGGTTTATCCTGTTCAGGACTCTTAATAGCAGCGATGCCTTAATGCTGCAAACCACTTCAATGTAGACGGCAGCACAAGATGAACCACAAACCTGTCTCTGCAAACAAGGATGGTATGACTGAGTGTGGATCAGAGACCGGTGTTTTCTTGCTGTGATTGGTCCAATTTTCATGCATGTCTGCACCTGTGTGCAGGTGAGTGAGAGAGAGAGAGAGAGTGTGGTGAGACAGGAAAAGGGAAGAAGAGAGAGAGAGAAATGGGTATGTACATGTTAAATAACAGTCTGTCAATTAAAGTCTTTAAAAAAGTAGCTGACTACCACAAAGACATCATTAGTTTTGAAAAAACATAATTATTTTCTGTCAACAGGTTCTAGAAAAAAATGTGTTGCTACACTTCCTTTTTTACAAGAAAATACACAGTATAAAATACACAGTATACATTTCAACCAACTGAGTTCCCAGTTCCTATTTTCAAAAGGGACAGCTTCACATAAAAGGTCTTGTCCCTTTTATACCGGCAAATAATGTACCTCAATAAGTAATGGACCTTTAAAATAACCAATGTTAAATCAATAAAAACAAATGCAATACTCCTTTAACTACAGTTGAAGCTGCAGGACAGGTCATGCATCATCCTTCAAGCTTGCACAGGTGTCACACCGGTGTTACACTGAAATCTGTGACAACAGATGACCCAACTGTTCCTATCTTTTACTTTTCTTTTGGAGTCTTGTGAAAATATTTTTTAAAGTAAAAACATTAAAATATATATATTTTTTATTTAGTTTTGTGGGTTTTCTGTCACATATTTATGACATATTACACAGGTAACAATGGGGTTACATTTCCTGACGACAGCCATCACAAATGATGACCTCATATGTTGCAGGATCTTCTGCAGTCACAACTTATCTTGTATTTTACCATTATTGTAGCAATATGGCTTTAGTTATATTTCCGTGTTGATGTGTCTATTTTGTTTAAAATTAAGTTTTGTCAAGAAATATTGGCTAATCAACATAGTCAGGAAATGACTCAGAAAAATATTAAATATGATAAAAATGATAATATACAATGGAGTGGGGCTTTAAATGGTGGCTAGTTCAACTTTTCTTACATCTATCTCATAAGTTAAATCATGTCACCCTCACGTACCATCATTATTGGAAACATAATGTACAATAGTCACTTTTACTATCATTATAAAACTTTTTAAGCTTTTAATTGTATTTCAATATAAGCTGTTCCGTTTATCATTTGTGTTTCATATTTGATGTTTTCCATTTTCTTATTTCCATAGCCATTTTTCAATTTTCATCTTTACAATTGAAGCTTTCAGTTTGAGAAAAGAAAAATGGGTATATGTACATGTTAAATACACAGTATACAGTATAATACACAGCATATTTTAACCAATTGAGTTCCCATTTCATATACAGTATTTAGCTTCATATAAAAGGTCTTGTCCCTTTTCCATTTGTATCTTTATCTACATTTAACATAGTAATGCTGGCAAATAATGTGCAAAATGTTTTGCAGTTTGCTGTACGTCAACATGGATCAATGTTAAATCAATAAAAACAAATGCAATACTCAGTTTTGTAGAAAGTTTATTTCATTTTAGCAACACATCAAGTCGTACAGTTTGAATATATTCTAATTTCATATTGAAATGTACTCTTTCCTTGAAGGGAGAATGTTTAAGAAAAGTGCATAAAAGTGTATTTACTCAAAACAAACAATAAGCAATAGCAATCCTTTGGAAATGAGCAATTACAAATATAGATAACATTTTGATTATTTTAAAAAATTATAATTTTTTTGGTCATAAGAAAATATCACCTTTCAAAAATAGAAAAAAACAAGTAGACATTAAAGCCATTAACCAACATTGTTATTTTTGTGCTAAAAGACAATGAAAAAATACAATTGAAATGTTTTAAAACACTTGGTTCCCATCTAGCTTTGTGCTAACACGTCAGCCTACACCATGTTGAATGAAAGCATCAACTGTCACAAACTATCAGCTCGTAAAAGAAATTGTAAGAAAACGTGACCTTTTGAAAATAAAAATGTTTCAAATGACTTGTAGACTCATACATCATCATTAGATTTACTTTTTTGTATTTCAGGTATGTAATGCATTCATCTGCTGCTCATTTATTGTAGGAGGCTGATCGTGTTTACTGCCCATGTAAACAGGAAAGGTTGTTCCTGGTAGGTAAAAACATATATGTGTTTTAGTATCATATTTTATGTGGTACAAGCCTCCTACATGAAACCAGATTTAACTACATACTATTTATCTTTTGAGGACTTTTAGGACAGAGCTTGTCACTACCATCACTCAGCACAGTGTATGTTTGAGTCTTAGCATGCAGCATAAAAGCAAACAATCAACAGTGGACACAAATCACATGTTTCCGTCACTTCGTAGGTATTTTCCCTCTGGTCTTTATGTCAAAATAAAGAAACAAAAAAACATTATGACAAACCACTGTTAGACAATGACCAAGCTCTCCAGCTCTACTTGTTGCCACAGTCGGAGCAGAAGATGTCTTTCCCATTCGCCACGAAACGCTTGTTGGACAGACTGAGGGAGCATCGCTTACAGTTGAAGCAGTATTCGTGCCAGGAGCTGCCCTCGTAGTTCACCACGTTCACTCCTTTACCAAAACCTGAGAGGAGAGGAGAGTCAGAGGAGAGGAGAGGAGAAGAGAGGAGAGGAGAGGAGAGGAGAGGAGAGGAGAGGAGAGGAGAGGAGAGGAGAGGAGAGGAGAGGAGAGGAGAGGAGAGGAGAGGAGAGGAGAGTCAGAGGAGAGGAGAGGAGAGGAGAGTCAGAGGAGAGGAGAGTCAGAGTTTAGTCCAACCTTTGAATTTTATTTGACCCTATATTAACATTCAAGGGCTGGGCCCTTCCGTTCAGATGTACCTACCCCATTTATATACATTTCCATCACATTCATATTCTGCGACCGGAAGTTGCAATTTACAAGGTAAGAGCGCGTATGAGAACGCTTTGTATTTCAATTTGATTTTTTGTATTTTAAAACAAAAATCAAATAACCACTCATTTTTTGTTTTTTAATATCCGTTTGTGAAAGGAAAATCAAATGACCAAAAGATACACTGACCACTGACGTATTTTATATCATAGAATAACATTTTATATCAATTTAAAATCTCTTACGCTTGTGTTAACCACAGACCTTATTTCAGGCATCTAATGAAAAACCCATTAAAAAAAAAACATTGACTTTCAGACGAGAGAACCGGAAGTGCTAAATGCTAACTTATTTCTGGATTTTAGGACTCATTCCCGTACCACTCTATTTGAGTGTGTGGATGCTTTTCTTTTACTATTTTTGTATTAGTAACTCTGACTTAGCATAAAAAATATTGTAATATATTATTATATTCCCTGGCACTGTTTTTCATCTATATTTAATGTTAACATAATTGTCAGTTTAAATTGAAATTAACCTGTGATGGGGTTTTGGCAGGCGCAGCATTTCTTTGCCACGGACGTCTTGTAGCAGTCCACGCAGAAGACCTGGTCCTCGTGGCTGGTGAAACTCTGCCCTGCCAGAGGCTTTGAGCAGGAGCTGCACACAAAACAGTGGCTGTGCCACGGCTGGTCCTGGTAGTTCACTCCTCCGGTGGTTATAGCCTGGAGACAGATGGAAGAGAAGAGAAGAGGAGAGATACATGTATGATTAGTGAATGTTCATGTTCCTGTTGCTTTCAGGAAGAATGATGAAGGTGTGTTTCATGTTTGAGAAGAATGACCTTTTTGCAGCAGACACAGTGTTTGGCGAACTTCTTGTCATAGCAGGGGCTGCAGTAGACGTCAGTTCCTTTGGAGAGGAAGCTCAGAGACCCGATCGGTCGTTTGCAGCTGAAACAGGTGAAACATTCGTCGTGCCACGAATTCCCCTTGTACTCCACGCTCTCTGTACCTGCAGAAGATCAGAGAGGAGTTGATGCTACTGCTGCTGCTGCTGTTGTTTTTTCGTGGTTTGATGCCATAATTAGAGTTATCGGGCTAATAATCATGTAGATGTTTTGATGAATTTGTAAGTTAAATTCTTTTGAAAAGTAGGTTTCCTCTATGATAACTCTTTCGTTTTAATCACCTAAATAAGTTCACCAATGGGCCAGTTTTACAAAACTCCTCCATCACAGTGCTTTTCTGCTAATGAATCAGGGTTTGCAGGTCTTACCAGCCGGTATGGCTTTATAGCAGCCGTGGCAGCGTGGAGCATCCACTGTGGAGCAGCACTTCCCACACATGATGCGGTCGTCCTTGGTGCTGAAGGGCTCCTTGGCCAGAGACTTGAAACACTTTGCGCAACGGAAACACGCCTCGTGCCAGTATTTGCCCTTATGGCTGAGCTCCTGATGGAGGAAGGGAGTTTGTTGAGAGGTAAGTTAAGGGGAAATAAAGGGGATCACACTGGACAGATCTTGATGAGAAAATACACGCGTAGAAACCTCAATTGCAAACTGATGACACACACACACACACCTTTGATTCCACAGGGATGGGTCGATGGCACTCGGCGCAGGTGTTGGCGCAGAACTTGGTGTGGCAGCGGACGCACACCGGCTTGCCTTCGTTGCGGACGAACCTCTTCCCCCCGAGGTCCTCCCGACAGTAAAAACAGTGCGAGCTTTCCGCCATCGTCACTCCGAGGGAGACTCACAACTACGACACATAAACCAAGAAGAGAGGAAAGGTCAAATTCTGCACATCATAAAGCCATCATGTAGAAATCAAGTTATAAATCATGCCGATTTTAGGGCGGCAACTCAGAATTATTCTCATATTTGTTTGTTCTATAAAAATGTCAAAAAAATGCTCATCAATATCATTTTAAAAAGCTTGTTTCGTCCAAACAAACTTTCCCAATTGAAGAAGGCTACTTAAAACCACCACATAGAGGCGCCCTTGATCCGCTTAGTGGGATTGAAGAAAAAGAAAAAGGTTTCAAATAAACAAACCCTTTTGATATTTATGCCTTTCATTCCTCACTCTGTCACAAGAACAGCGCCTGAAATATTGGTTTTGTGTAAAAGCATAGCAACCAGGTGCACATATCTGTGTTTCTGTATGTTTGCATATGTGCATAGCATTCATGTTTGAGTGCTCCTGTACTCTGTGTGATATGTTCCTCCTCATTCACACATCTTATCTCTGCCTGATAATAAAAAAAACACCTCATACAACTGATAACTTGGACATTAAAGCTCGACGGCTGATCTGAGAGGCAGACAAATGATCGAGAACAAAGTCTGTTTCCTGTAATGTGATGATGTCATTTTTACCTCCACCAAGGAGAAGGGCCTTGGGAAGAGGTTATGTTTTCACCGGCGTCGTTTGTCTGTCCTTTAGCAGGATTACTCAAAAGTTCGTGATGGATTTGAATGAAATTTTTCAGAGGGGTGGCGTTTGGAACAATGAACAATCCATTGGATTTTGGTGGTGATCCAGATCAGATTGATGTAGATTCATGTAGATATGAACGGCCCATTCTAAGGTAACGAAAACACAACAATTCTTATTATCAGGTGATTATACACCAAAGAAAATATACTTATTACTATTATATTCTATTTCTGCCAATAGATGCCCCCTAAATGTTACACACTGGTCCTTTAGGTAAAGGATCTGAATACTTCTCATTTGCTGTCCATCTTCAAGTTAAATCAAGTAACCAAAACTGGATTGCACCTGATTATTCAATAATAACTACATCTTCAGCATCCTTATGTAACTGATTTCTCACACAACATAGTCCAAAAATCACTCTCCCTGAAATACAACGCTCATAAACTCCCTAAACATAGAACCAAAATCACCACGTTGATTCACCAGAAGAGCCGTGATTACAGGGTCCGTAGCTCAGATGGTAAAATAATACAGGACAAGACGGCAAAATCACGGCTACACAAAAGCACAGAAATGTGGAGGGAAGAGATGGCGAAAGTCTGTTCACTCAGTTATTTCCAACATCAAGTTCATGCTGGCTGACCGCGAGGAATTCTCCTCAACCGTGTGTGTGTGTGTGCGTGCGTGCGTGCGTGCGTGCGTGCGTGCGTGCGTGCGTGCGTGCGTGCGTGTGTGTGTGTGTGTCCGCACAGTGAGGTGAACACATGAAGGAATGCCTGGTATGACTAATGTGGTGAGATCTGGAACGTTGACAACTCTTTGACATGACCGACACACACACACTTCTTAAACGGACCACTCCCTAGGAGACCAGCAAAACCCCAAACTATAGCGTTCACCTCCTGGTTGGAGCGGCATGTCAGCACAGATCCATGAGGAAGTTCTGGTTTTGGCACAGGGCCGATGTTACCACGAGTTTAGGCTGCGTTCACAAACACTCGAATCCTCCCTTTTCTTGTGACTTCACTTAAAACTCTCAACAAAAATCACGTAAATGGGTCATTACTTTTTAAAGGAGAGGGCCGACAGATATGGGTTTTTTTACCGCCAAGTGTGAAGTTGATTGGATGAACGGTTCTCGAGATATGCGAAGGACAGTCATACACACACACACAGACAGAGATTCCTTCCTTTATAGTTAGATGATGACGCTAGAGCGCCACCTTTTGGCCAAATGGCACCAAATTTGCCATGGTCACTCAACCATCATATTTACACATGTCCACCAAATGTGGTTGCAATAGCACAAAGCGCGCAGGAGATATGTCATTTTTTGTAATATAAGCTCCGCCCACAGCTTTTGAGCTAACTTTGAGGGCCAGCTATAGCAAAACTGTAAGAAGCATCAACAATCCAAAAACAACTTTTCCCGGCTTGGTCCAGAGATGTTCTGTACCAAATTTGGTGACGATTGCTCAAGATGTGTAGGAGGAGCAGCAAAAAATCTGATTTGGGCAAATTCCAAAATGGCAGAAAATCAGTCTAGACGCAAATGATTGGTTTACGTGGCTTATAATGATAGATTCATCTGGACCCACAAAATCCAGGAAACAAAGAATTCAAAAAGTTCAAAGAGTTCAAAAGTTAAAGGCCAAAATGTAAAGTTCATTGTTATAGCGCCACCATCTGGCCAAATTGCACCACATTAGACAAACAGAGATTCCTTGCTTTATGGTTAAATAAGTTAAGTAAAGGTTTTAGGTTAAAAATAGATTTGTTTTTTTTTAGGTTAAAGTCTGAGTAAAGATGTGGGAGGCTGAAATTAGAGTCATGACCTTCATATTTCTCCCAGCAGTCTGTCCTTTTTTTGGACTCTTGATAGCGATTATACAACATACCGTCTGTCCTGCCAATATTCAATGTCTCAAGGGCTCTTTTTCTGTTTTCATTCAAGAAGAAATATTGGAAATTGGGTTTGAAATAAACACATCAATCACATAAAAAAAATCTGTTATAACAAGACCAAGCCAGTCCAGCTCTGTACAGCTGTACTTGGCGGTGTTTTCAGCTAAACACTAACGTCAGCATGCCAACATGCTGGTACTAAGCAGAATCAATGTTCACCATCTTAGCAGTTGGCAACTCCGGGGTCTGAAGAGTGAAGCCAATGCTGAAGTGCCTTAAACTTACATTCTTTCTAATAGCCTGCAGGTGGCGACTCCTCTGGTTGCAAAAAGAAGTCTGATTGTATTGTATAGAAATTTTCATCTTACAAACTTTTTATTCTTGCAAACTAATGAAATCCATCAGCTGAGGGCAATGAATGCCATTAGTTTTGCAGTTATGTGGTCATAAATCAAAGTACTGGACAAACTGACATTTTGACCAGATGATGGCGCTAGATGAAAAGTCAGTGGATAAGTTAAAGATAGTACAATTCATCCTGAGGGGGACATGAATGTCTGTACCAATGCTCATGGCAATCCATCCAGCAGTTGTTAAGACATTTCACTCAAAAATGTATGTAAAAATATTAATGTCAATCCATCTGGTAGTTGAGATATTTTAGTCTGGACCATAGTGGCTGACCGACAGACATTGTCATTCCTAGAGCCGTGCAGCTAAAAATACAATTTGCAGCCCAAAAGTTCTGTAGCTAAACGATGTGTTTTTGAATTACTTAGTGTGACTCAGTGGGTTTTTCTTCCCATTTTTCTCTTCACTTAGCCTCCTATTAGCCGAGGAATATGCCGACCCTGAGGCTACTCATCAGCAGATTACCTTATTTGGTGTAAATTGCTCTGAACTGTGTAATCAAAAAAGTATCTGGGGAAAAATACTACTCCATTTAAAACATCTGTTCCAGTGAGACAATGGTAAAAAGTGAAAATGGTGAGCCTTAAATGTCTTTGTAATTTAACCATTTGAAGAGATTTCTATTGCCTCCACATGGCTCTCAACATGGTGACAGCTGATCCGGCGGCTCATAGCAGTCGTGTTTAGAACCTGTAAACCCGTAAATTGCGGATTTTTATCTGAAATCTGCAAAAACTCTCGTGAGACTCGCTGCCCAACAACCTATCCTAACCTTAACTATTCAAAGTCAATGCCTAACCATAACCATCTTGAGAGTTTCCCAACTCGTGGGTGACCTTCTAGACACGACCGCTCATAGCGAACGGTGTTGACAGCGCTAACGGTGAAATCTACGGCAACAGTGCTGACAGAAATAACAGTGTGTACCCGAGGGGGAACCGGAGGGTGGGTGCTACACTTCCACGACCACTGGTCGGGACGATGTTATCGGCTGTAAACGCCGTAAGAGAGCAGTGCAGAGCGTGAGCTAGCCAGTGGAGCACGCTCACATGCACGCTCACATGCACAAACATGCACAAATAGCACGCTTTACATGGCAAATAGTTGTTTGCTGCTATATTAATGCTCTGGATATCGTATAGAGCACCTTTAAACTCTGCAAATATGCAACGACAACATCTTAATATTTTACACATTTGTCTGCGGTCAGGGAGGAAACAAATTCATACCCGTTGCTGATAGCACAACATGAAACAGTAGGCTAAAGTGATTTTGTTGCCCAGAGTCTGTTTGATAGAGATATGTAGCTGAGGTTAAAGGTGCTACTGTTAATAAAGTTGAGTAAATAACTTCTTTTGTGGTCTTGTCTCCTCAACAGACAATAAAGCTACAAACTGACAGCGCTATCATGTGGAGTGGCCATACATCTTCCTTTCAGTGACTTGCTAATTCATTACTTATTAACGGAAACCCAGCAGCCGGTTTATTTGATGACTGGGAGAGGCTACTCATCCATCTCCATTGGAGGACAGCAAGTCCAGACAGCCAAAGGAGAGGTCTGGTATTTACCTGTTATCCTCTACTTCACATCCTGCCTCTCCCTAAACCAATATGAATACATGTCATCATTTTTCTCTCCCTCTCTTTTCTTGTTCTTCCTCCAACCTCTACTGTGTGTGTGTTTAGCTCACAGCTACATTAAGTACTGTGTAGCTCCAAGGCTGTAGAGCAGGCGATAATAATGCGTGGCTGCCAGCATCATGAAAATGTTATCTGATGGGAGGCAAACAATGGCGGAGAGGAAGCGAGCCAGTATCCACACAGGTCTGCAGGGGAAATAAATCAGGTTTCACATGACGTCAGGCGGCTCTGAGCGAGGACACTGTTGCTGCATGTCTTTACTTTGTTTCACTGCAATAAATATTCTCGCTGTGTCATGGCACGACGGCGCGGCATACATCATTTTTCTTGTATCCAAACTGCCAATACAAAACTCTCTTGTTTGATCGCCATGGAAACAGTTAAATGTGAAATCAAGCCGTGTCGGAGTTGGACGGCGGCGCTGCAGCCAAGCACAACTCCGTGTGTGTATTAATCATGTCGTAAAGTGACATCATGGGGACTCGAAAGCTGGGTCACGGGGTAAACATGAGGTTAGGCATGTAGTGGTTATGGTTAAAGGATAAGGCTGGTGTTATTCGTATTGTCAACAAATCAACTCAAACATGAGTAAAATGTGCATTTGTTGGAGACTTGTCACAGATAAATACATTGCAGTGTATGTGAGAATGACTCATAATAAAGTCATGCAGTCTGCAGCCACTCGATTTAAAAGATTCCTGACGATTTAGTTTTGAATTCTTCACGTCTTGCTCCTTATCCGGATTGTTTTTGCCCTCTCTCTCTCTCTCTCTCTGTCCCGTCTCCGTTAAACTTTCAGCCACCTGACTGTAACAATTTGAGCTGCGGTTGGAGTTCTGCGGTGTAAAAATAAAACACAGAGAGGTGACATCATGCCATGTGGACGGGAGGAAAATCACGCACACATTTTAAAAGCACATTGAGCATGAGAAAGAAACAAAGAAACTAAAGTAACAGAGATAGAGAGAGAGAGAGAGGAAAACAGCCAGGACAAACATGGCCAGACAAACTAAAATAAAATGGTGTCTGCTTGTACCAAACGTCTGTGCATGTCCATGTGTGTTGGCGTGAGCTTATCGCTGAAGAATGTAGCGGAAAACTGAGAAACAGGAAGTCTCCATAAGGACGGTGAAGTTGGCACAATTCAGCCACACACACACACACACTGAATGTACCAGCTATTACTGACTGTTTACATTAACATCTCATTAACAGATTCACGTACAATAAGCCCTGTCTGAACTTCACATTCAGGGTGAGCTGCAGGTGTGACCTCGACTTCCATGCAGACTTCTTGGCCTTTGAAAACTCTCTGAACTCTTTAATCATTGAATTGTGTGGCAGCCGGTAGAAAATGCCTCTTAATGGGACTTCCTGGTGGTTTAAAAATAGCTTAGGGTTGGAACTCTGAATGCACAAAATAATCACCTTAAATTCATCTTCATCCTGAGCTGCAATCCACATCTGAGCTGTTTTAATGACTTCAAAATGTCTCTTCAACTTCTCTTCATCTATATTTGCTCCTATTGTAATTGTGATGTAGATTTTAAATTAAGAATAAATATGTTATTCTTACTTTACCTCACACAAGTATAAAAGTGATTATAAATTGTGACTCATTGTTTAAATGTCAAGTTGTGACGGTTGGGAAAGAACTGACCTTTTAAGTCTAACGATTTGTGGTTGTAACTTATTAATGGCCTTTAAATGATTGCGTTTAGACATCCTGTTGCTTTAAAGGGAAAAAATCTGCCCAAAATATTAGCTGTGTACTTGTATCACATTATTATTTATTTTTGTTTTAGTCTCACAAAGAGCAAGCTAAATACAAATTTAACAGAGCACGACAGACTCTCGCGATAATTGTAATGCCTTTTCCCTGTAAACAAAATAATTTAAACTTAATACTAGGAAAACCTTAATAGTAAAACTTTGATTTTTTTTGTGGCGACTTGAGAGCAACAAACCGTAACCACAACATTTATCACCTTGTAAAGCAGACACAGAACAACATTTACGTCATGTTTCTTGGCCAGCTGATTATTATTCAGTGTTCTTTTAGCTCTGCTTTGGTCTCCTCCAACTCCTGAGGGAAATGTCTGGCTCTTCAGCTGCTAAATGCTCCACTACGGTTCAGAGCCTTTTCACTGAAAACAGCTGCCTGCTACGGCTGAAAAACGACACTGGAGAGGGCAGTGAACAGGGTCTGAAATTAAATTTAGTATTCTTTTTTTTTTGTGTGACACTCACTCAGAAATTTTATCTGCCACTTTTTAAATATATGCGCTAAATGAAGGAATAACATTTTAGATCTGATTTCATTCAATATTTGATATATTTTACACAAAAAACATTAAATGCATGGTAAATTACAATGTTTGAATTACACCGTAGCTTCAGGGGAAGGGAGAGTACTGTACTTTGTTATTGTCATCTATAGTGGTTATTTGCCTAAAAAACACAATTCAAATTAATAGGAAATAAATGATTATATTTTTATTTAAATATTTGCTTTGATTAAAAGAAAATCATGGCATCTCTAGTTTTGATGATGTATTATAAGCTACTTAGAGCTAGTGTTAGTGTTAGGAAGTTACACAGGTCATAATTCCCTCTCTAATACCTATTTGATATTGCTGTTAAAACATTTCCTTTAAACAACTGTATTTATTCAAGTTTCTCGCCAAAAACGTAATTTTAAAAGATTACATTTGAACATATCACGATAAAGTTAGAATTTACCTTCACCCAATACTCATTTTGACTGAATAGAGCTTGAATGCACCATAATGTAACTCACTGGAACCTCCGTTAACGTTAGTAGCTCCAGTATTTAACCAAGCAGGACTGTGCTGCCCACCGGCTGCTTATAGGTAACGTTACTAACTCTCCTCCTGCCGATTTCAACATGGATTTGTTGTTCACAGTGTAACATTATCAGGGAAAAAATAGGGTGTGTCTCTCAGGTTTAGTGGCGCCACACCCAAACTGAGACATGATACAGCGCGCGTATTCCGTTATGTCATTGTGCATGCGTAACTGTCAGAAAGCATCATAACTGTTTATAGGGGAGTAATAATTATTATATGTCATTTGATCCATTGTTAATATAAAAATAGTGATTAGAGCAGCTTTAAAGATCACTGTATCTCCCAATCGTGGCCCAACTGCAGCAACATCACACCCCCGATTCCAGTCATACCATCTCAAAAATAAATACACAACATCAGTATTTGAAACTGAACAGCGAGTTCAGCTAAACATTTGCACTCCCACATCAGCCTACAAAAGAAAGATAATTGTTTTTTTTGGCTTCAGTGAGGCACATTCCAGACAGAGGGATAAAGCCGATACAACAGATCTGAGTGGTGTAGAGCGAGGTCGAAGAAAAAAAACGCAGCATGTCCCGCTACAACAGGACAGACATGATGGTTTTACCAGAAGCTGCTGGTTAGCTGTACGTCAACATACCTCGCTTCGTTTCTCTCTCTTCATCTGAGCTCCTTCTGTTTCTGCACTCATCTGCTGTTCTTGATTCAGTAACTGAGATGTCTTTCAGAACAGAGCAGCTGACAAAACTAGAAAACCCTCAGCAAGCAGTGATGAATGACCAATTTCCATTTCCATGCATATCTATGACATTTTCTGTGTGTGTGTGTAAGTGAACGCTCCCAACACTGGCACCACATCAGCCCTATTGGAGCACTATTGAAGGTCCAACAATAAAATGTAATGCTTGAGAGCTTGTTTGCTTCCAAAATCTCCCTTCATAAATCTCCCACCAACAAAAAGCCCTGCAAATCTCAGTTTCTAACCATTCTCCCAGATTCTAACCCTAACATAAATGACTACGCCAAACCTTACTTGAACTGAACCATTTCTGAACTAACGCCAAACATGACTATTTCTGTATAAAAATAGTATATATATAAATTTTCCTTCAGGGGACCAAACATGAGATCATTTACCATCAATTTAACTGTTGAACCACAAGGCTGAATGAACTCACAGATCGCCAAATTAAAAGGAAAAACCAACATAGTCGGTAGGATGTTGGGCCACCACAAGTCTCCAGAACAACTTCAATATTCCTGATTTTACAAGACTGTTTGCCTCTACTGAAACTCCATTCTCACAAAGGTATTCACTTATTTGGTGTTTTGATGATGGCGGTGGAAAGCGCTGTCTAACATGTTGCTCCAAAATCTTACATATAGGTGTGTTTCTCATAGATTAGGACCTGGTGAATGTGAAGACCACAGTATATACAGTATATGAGTATTTTCATACCTCTTGCATCCTGTATGGAAACATCTGTGTTTGTTAATAATTGTATCTCCCAAAATAATAACAGACTATTTCTTTAAATATCTGTAACATTAACTAGTAGTCAGGTATAGCTGCTGCCGTCTTTCCTCATAGACATCCTTGACGGCTTCAACGTCCTCAGAGCTATCTGGCTTTGCCTCCTTTCTTTGACATTAAGCAATACAAAAACTTTTTTTTCTGTCAATTTCACAACCACTGATTTATATCAGCACACCCAAACACATCACAACAGGTTTTAATAGCCACAAGTAAAAGATAACACACTGCCAAGTCTCTCAGTCAAAATTTCACCTTCATGTTATCAGAGCACTAAAACTGCAGAACTCCATTAAAAACTCTACTAAAACTATGGAGTTCACCATTGGGGATCAATGAAAAGAAAAAACACATTCTGTCCTATTAAAGCCCCAACAGGCGAAACACAACAGGGAGTTTACCCATGACATGAAGTCAGACAAATTGCATAAAGTTTTACGAGCCTGTGATGCATTTTATGGGACTGAGCTCATGGTAATTTCTTTACCATGCAGGCACCAGCTTCGAATCAGACTAAAAAACTCCCTATGGCTTTCTGGTGTGCATGTGTGTGTGTGTGTGTGTGTGTGTGTGTGTGTGTGTGTGTGTGTGTGTGGGTCAGGCAGCGAAAGGTCAGTCACACATATGGTTTACTTACTGTCTGTGTGTTTGTGCATGAGCGATAGTGCGTGCTGTTAGAAATTATTGTTATGTTGCAAGTACTTCCATATGAAAATCAGCAGCAAAAGTTTACTCCAGTTGCAACATCTGTGACATGATGGTTCCTTCTGTAATCTTGGTGGAAAACGTCTCCTTCCCCTTTTAGTCCTGTTTTTTTTTTTTGCTGGGAACCTGAAGATTAATTTGAGATGCAGGTCAGCCAGCACGGTGTGTCAAGTTGTTCTAGCCATAAATCAGATATAAACATGAAATAATTAAAATTAATTGTAAAAGTGTATAAGGGCTTAGAACATTATGATAGAAGTATATGATGGCTATTCCTATTATTACGCAGATTTGGTGCTACATTTAACCATTTTATGTAGAAAAAAACATGCTGTGATTTGGTATCAAAAACCTTTGACATTTTGAGATTTCTGCAAGAATTGCATTTTTCGGCGACTGGATGGTTTTGGAAACTTCTCAGAAACCTTCTTATTGTCAATCTATCTAGGAAAGCCATCCATCCTCTGAATGCTCTAGGTCTGTAGTTTGTGGCTATAAAGTTTCATGAGGCTGTGATTATCCTAGAGGTCACCACAGGTCATTTTATACAGTGAGGTCAAATTTCTAAAAATGGTCTCACTACAATGAAATGGTTACTATACGGACTGACGTCATCACACATGAATACAGTTGGGCTCATTGGATCCACAAGAGTCTCAGCTTTACAGTGATACACAGATGATGTAATTCAGAGACTGTTTAGGGACCCCAGTATGCAGAAATATTCAAATACACTATTTTAGAATAGGCAAAAATAACACATTTATACTGCATGCAAAAAAACTACTCAGTTTTCACCCCAAACTGCATGTGATTATCATAAAGTGGGCATGCCAGAAAAATGACCTTTTTTAATTTTTTTAAGTTTTATTCCTACATCTTAAGGGTTGCGGTCACACAATATGCCATAATGTGATCTGTTACACACCGTGACCCTGATTTTAATTCACAACCGCTTGCAGAATAATGACAACTGATAGAACCAATACTGAAGCCATATGCATTACTTACATCAGCTATTCTCAACCACGTGTGGGCCTCAGAGCGCCACCTAGTGGGCCGCAAAGGTACTGCCAAATGGTTAGATTAACCTGCTATTCTGTATTTCAGAGGTTGTAGCGGGCTAAGTTTTAGAGCTAGAGTGAAACTAGAAAATCTAAGGAATCCATTGGTACCAATCATGTCATATTAGCTTGTCGGGAAGGAGGCTCAGTGACGCTCCAAACTTACGCTAAATTTTGGCGAGGAAAAACTGGCATATTCAAAGGGGTCTCTTGACCTCTGACCTCAAGATATGTGAATGAAAATGGGTTTTATGGGTACCCACGAGTCTCCTCTTTACAGACATACATGTCTCGGATGCAGTGACACAAAATGGAACGTTTTGTAATGTTGGAGACAACCCTGCACCAGTAAAAGCTCCAAAGCGTGTGATGAGGAAATATGACCCTGAATACGTTGGATTCATAATGGCAGGGAGTGATGGATGAGGGTAAGCTGAATATATATGTAGGTTCATTACACCTGACGGTGGCATAACACAAATTTATAGCCCAGTTTGTCATTTATTTGGGAAGGTGGTCCCCAGAAATGTTTTAACAATCAGAAGTGGGCCTCAAGTTATGAGAGGTTGAGAACCCCTGACTTACATGGATATAAACACACACACATGCAGGACAATGAGAAATAGCAGTATAGCCTATACAGGAATTTTAATTGACCTCTGTGATGCATTTTTTTCCTAACTGGAAACAGATTTCAGGAGCAGAACCAGGCTTCCACAAGTCAGCATGTAACTGTACCTCTCTCTCACACACACACACACACACACACACACTTACAGAGACGGACAGACAGACAGCCAACGCCCCAGACAGACTTTAAGACTTGTTTCCTCTCCGGATATCAAAGTGCTGCATTGTAAAGTGTGCAAATGTGCATGAAATCATAAGATGTGTGAGAGAGAGGAAGAGAGTTACTACTTACTGTACATGTGTTAGTGGGACATATACTGCCATTAAAATAACTATAACTTTACAATGGCCACATATTAACAGTGGACTAATAAAAGACTTATAACCTGCTTGCTCAAGTGTAAACTACAAAAACAGCCATGCATGACCTGGTTAGTCTGATAAACAGGTTTGGTTAGACTGAGGTTTGGTTAGAGTTTGTACAGTAAAACAAACAGCGGTGCTGATCAGCCAGCTTACCGGGATCAGGTTGATATCTGCAGGCGGTGATGATGAGCGGTGCTCTCTGATCCGTGTGGAAGCAGCGGAACTCCGCTTTAACGAGACCCTCACACGGCTTTAAGTACTGCACATCTGCAGCTGCGTCAAGCTGGAACACAGAACCAACCAACAGCTGGAGACAGGATGTTGTATCTTCAAAATAAAAGAAGAGGGGTGATTTTTAAGTTCAAAATAAAAGTAAATGTGATGGCTCACTTACACCAGAAGAGAGCAGCCTCATTATAGACATTTTCTTATTTTTTATTTTTATTTAACCTTTATTTAACCACGTTAGTCCCATTGAGATTAAGAACCTCTTTTCCAAGGGAGACCTGGCCAAGACGGTCAGCAGCAAGAACACAAAGTTGCAGACGCAAATAGTGATAAAATACAATTCACAAACACTAAAAGCGCTAATATTTGCATTAAAAGAGAACTATCTAAAGACAAATGGGGGGACAAAAAGGAACTTTTCTGGGAGTCAGCTGTACAACAAGGGGGCTAAAAACATTGGTATGCCATAGAGTCTGCTTCTAAAGCCTTCATTTTAGATTTACAAATATTTAATGATACCAGCTCCTTGAGTTTTAGGTCTTTTTGGTGCAAATTCCAGGCTGAGGGTCAAGGTCAAGGTCAAGGTCATGGAAAACTTTATTATTCATTATCCCCTAGGCAAAGTGTTGTACAGTCAGCAGTACCATACAGTCATCAAACAAAAACAATAAACACAATAAATAGCCTATTAAAGGCAATACATACAAAAGCTTACAACATTACAGGGCATTGTTTAGGAAACCAATGGCAGTCGGGAAAAAATAATTTCTGATGGCTAGGATCAGCTAGGACAGACTGAACCTTCTTCAAGGTCCTGCTTTGGAACAGAGGAGTCAAGTCATTCAGGGTGGTGCCTGCAATTTTGCTGCACACTTTGACTACACCCTGCAACCTGTTCCTGTTTTTGAGAGTGAGCAACCCATACCAGCTGATAAAAGAGAAGGTCAAGACAGTGTGCTCCGGTCATGTAACCAGAACGTGGCGTTCCTTCACCAGATTTCACAATGGCTGCGGAGGCGTCACAAACGTTCTCATTTTACAGCTAAACCGTGCACTGCAAGACGATGCTGAAAACATTTGAGGCGAGAAATAGGCATTAACGTAACATAATATTGATTCATATTTGATCAGCGCTGCCTAGTTTGACCATTTGGTCGCAGTTCGCGAGTGATTGACAGCTGCCTCCTTTGAATGAACAGCCAATAGGAATGCTCTCTCTCTCTCTCTCTGAAGTGAGCTGGCCACCATGTTTCCACATCTGCCACCGTAGCTCTCCTACAAGCTTGAAACACTGGAGAAGTTTCAGTTGGTTGCAATCTGCAACCTCGCCACTAGATGCCGCCAGATCCTACACACTGCCACTTTAAACAGCCTAATGATATAGAACAATATGGGTTATACTGCACAATTTGAAAGAGCAAAGACTTGTCATTTTGAAGAATTGTTTTTATTTTCTTCTAGTACACTTGCAAGATGTGTGACCGAGACACTGTTAATAACTCAGGACTACACAGGGAACAATCTATTAAATCTGAGATACTTCCTCCTCAACATGAGTTCACATTTTAAAAACATTCACACATAGACCCTATTGCAGTTGTAGCCTACTTTTCACAAATACAACTGTCATTAACAGTTTCTACCAACAGTAGAAACATAAACATGTTCAGATTTTTTGTTTTAGGTGCGGATGCTATTGTAACATTACAACAGTTTTTTTTCAAAATTTCCATATAAACATATGTTTCTTTATGGTTCAATTACATTTAAACAACAAATGAAAATCAAAAGGTATCATACTGATAGAAAAAAAAATGTAAATTCACTCGTCCATATCTCTGGATGATTATGCAGAAACTTAAACCTCATGTTAAGGATAACGCTTGAAGATCAAAAAGACAACTCATGTGCAGCTTGACACAGTTAAAACAAACATTTGAATATTTGAAAATGGGATTTTTTTTACCAGCAATCAATATCACCCGGTAGAAAAAAAGAACAGACAGGGTTAACTCAGGGGATGCCTCAGTGCAAAATATCTCTCACTGAGGTGGGAAGAGAATATACGGACTTGGTTGCCAAACAAGGAAAGACACTGCATCAGTAAAACGTTGACGGTATGTTAAACTAACTAAACTATCTTTCCATTGACCTTACTGGCAAATAAAAAGCCAAAAAAGAGGTCACCAGGTTCTTGTTGCATTAAAAATCAGTCCCCAATAGTATAATTTTAAAATACCACATATACTTTTTGATAAAGTATTTTCCAAAATGATTCTATCCGATTAAAATATAAGTGATACTTAAGACTTTTGCTCTCTTTCGTCATCTTCACTCCACCATAGAGAGTCACCTAATGGCCTACTTATACTGGGAATATTCAACATCAGTCAAAGGGTTTTGTGTCATATAAAAACCAAGAAAGATAATATTACTGCACATTAGCAAATCAAAATATATACAAATCTACATGAAGTAATTGAATATCTGAATAGGCACTTTAAGTCAAAACAGTTCAGCCAGCCCTCAGAGTCATCTTTGATGATACAACATCACAAAGACACGGCAGTTGCTTTTTTTTTTTTGAAAGATGACGATAGAAAACCCAGAAACGGACATTAGCCCTAAAAACCACGTCAGTAGATTTGGACAATTTCATTCTGGCATCTGCCACACACACACACTCGTAAAATACACACACAGGGAAGCTCTAGTTTCCAAGTATAAAGTAGAAGGATCTGCTACAGAACAGAAAGGAGATTATTTTAACATGCACACACATGGTAAAGAACGACCTCCTCGGATGAAACATCCACCTCCCTCGTGACTTCCCTATACCGTACAATGTACCTCGCGTTGGGAAGAGTCGTAGTGCTTTGTTAGGGAAAAAGGTGCATCACAACAGCCTTTCACCACCGAGCAGCCCTATTATTGAACAGGGCAAGATAATCATTAGTGTCACCCCACAAAACAATAAATAAATAATAAATAAATAAACAAATCATTATATAAATAAATATTTTTTTGTTAAATAAATAAAAAGTGAAAAGACTGATCAAGAAGAGAAGAGGCAGGCAGTGTTAAAAAATGGACTCTGTTATGAAAACAGTTTGAGTTTTTTGGCCGAATAGTGTCTACTTACAGTCTTGTTTCTTTTAAAATTCACTCCCAATACTGCTTCTATCACAAATATCAATGTTGGCCAATCACAATCCCCAGTTCCTCCTCTTTGAACCTTCTCCATCAATGAGCTTCGAGAGGGAGGCAAACGTACCGGATACTTAGGCACTGTTCAGACATGGTATTACCATGTTTCCTGGGTGATCGGATCACAAGTGGACAGCTCTAAGTACAGGTGTGAACGCACTCAAGACGCACAGAGATCCGATTGCTCACACCACATTCAGAGGCGGTCTGGGCCACATACAGTATGGCCACATTCTTTTAGCAGTGTGTACGCAAATGTGTCCTGGGAATAAACAGGCAGCCGTGAGTGCTTGTCTGCCTCGCAACATGAAAACGGCTTTTGTGCTCTACTGTATCCTGTCGGTACAACTGTATTTTAATATTACACAGCTGTGTTGAATACTCGATTCTGATTGGTCAATCCCAGCGTTCTGCAGTCTGTAATTTCTTTATAACAGACCGTTGCTATGTATAACATACCGTTGCTATGGGCGCAGCTCTGATGTCGGACTCTGGCGGACCGTTTTGGTGTCAAAATAATGATTTCTTAAGTAAGTAACCATGTAATAAGCGGGATAATGTACAGCTAGTGGGTCATTGATGTGAAAGAATCCCAGACAGGGCGATGCGAGAAGAATCGCGAGCATCAGCTCGCTGTACATTATCCCTTACATACAGTATCTTATTTATAGGCTACATATCTACAGACTGGCAGACTAGGCACACAAAGTGCATTATTATCATACTGTCGGAGATGTGTCAGTGTTTTTGTTCTGGTGTTCTGCATGGAGCTGACACCCGTTCGCCCCTCACTCGCTCTCATTCCCAGCCATGAAGCTCTGTACCCCGCTGTTGAGCGGTGTCGACGCCATGGAGGTCCCCAGGGACCGCCGGTACAATAACCTTTTATTTTGATGTTAATAAAATGTACCCAAATTCACGAATATGTAGGATATCACTACTGACATTCGTGTAATATTACATCACAACATCTGCTGTATTAGCCGTGTGTTTACTACGTGTTTAATTGCATATAGAGCGGGGAAGTGAGACCGGATCACAAATGGTCACTCGAGACGCATGCGGAGATGCATTTTACTGCGAGGTGTGAACAGATGTACTCAAACCTGTCCACTTGTGATCGGATCACTCGGGACGCATGTTAATGCCAGATCTGAACAGGGCCTTAGATGAGTAAGATTAGTAATGTGGCTGTAGTGTAAATACTCTTTGACACCACTGAAATGTAAGTAAGTGGTACCAGAGCAACGTTTTAGAGTGCTTGTACAGTGAGCTAAATGATACTGTAGGTCATCTTACAAATACTTGAAAGAAGCTAGACACATACAGGTCCTGTTGTCAGGAGCAACTTCACCACAGAGAAAAGGGTAAACTGCATATGTAACGTTTAGGGATCGCCCCATAAAGCCGGAGAGAGTTTTTATAGAGCGTAGATCACAGCACTGGCATTACACCACAGTAGTACGAACGTAGGAGCAAATACTACAGCCCCATTTTTTTTTTTAGCTTCCCCCAATGGTGGCTAAATGTGCATCTCGCATGATTTTAAGTAACCTTTAGCCTTGAGGTGCACTTGATCTACAGTACCTTGCCTTACATATGTAGTGCATTCACATTCAAGATTACAGTAATCCACCTAAATGGTGAGTTAAATCAAGCGCGCCTCAAGTTTGTCACAAAGCTGAGGCTATTTTAAAACCAGAGTGTTAGAGGTGGTCCCCGTCAACACGGCGACTTTTACGTGAAGCAGTTTGTTTTTCAATCAAAAAATCCAAACAAATCAACTAACAGATTTTGTTGTGAAATCTAATTAGATGATTTGTGATTTTTTTTTTTTAAAGCTGAAAACAACAAACTGCATCCTGACAGTGTAAGCCTTCTTACAGTCTGTGCCTGCGAGGTTCGGAGCGTGGCGGGGAGGGTGGCGGGGGCAGGGTGACAGTGGTCGGGGGGTCCACTGGGTCATCCATCGGCAGGACCAGGCGGGTGCCCCTGATCGCCACTTCATGTTCCGCCAAGCCAAGCTCGTGATCCAGACCGTCATCAGACGGGCCGCCCCCGGTGCTGGAGGGGCGGTTGATGGTGCGGGATCCGGATGCATCCGTGCTGACGGTGATGTCGGCGTACATGGAGCTCACGCTGGCGTCGTTTAGGATGAAGTCGGAGTCATCGTCGTGGAGCTGGCCTTCGTTCTGATGAGAGGAAAGAGAAAAAGAAAAGTAAGGGAATGAAAAGATGAAGATGAATCAAGGTTATAATCGTTTTAGTTTTCATTTTTTTTTGTTTTTACTCTTCAGTTTTATTTTAGTTTAGTTTTAGTTAGTTTTCAGAGTGTGTTTGCTAGATTTAGTTTAGTTTCAGTTTTTCAGAAAGGTTTAGTTTTTATAGACTTAGTTTTACAATAGTTTTAGTTTGTTCTGTTAGTATGTAGCTATATACACACAAAATACATGGTTGGAGAACTGTGTAGGAATGGCCATAATGTTAAATGTTTAATTTTCACATTCCATGATGTCTGCTTTTTTTGGTTGTGACATATTATTTATAGCTAAAAAAACTAAATCTGAAATGAATTTACATTCATTTTTATTAGTTTTGTACCCAGACAATATTGTTTCAGTTTAGTTTAAATAAAAGGATACAGTTTGTATTTAATTTCAGTTTACTATAAATATTTTTCACTGCTTATTTTTGTTTTAGTTTATTATAATAACCCTGAGATGAACACAATCACAGGAGAAGGAGAGAAGAACTGGAAAAATTGCTACTTTAAATAAAAGTGAAATCCAAATTTCAACACACAAGTTTATGACCTGTTAGGATTCCTAATTATGTCTTTAAATACATGGACTAACACTACAAAAAGCTATTAAGTGAGTTTAAAATTTAATTATTGTTCATCTTAAATGTGGTAAAACAGGTATATATTATTATTATATATATATATATATATATATATATATATATTCAAATAGCAATTAGTAAAGAAACACAAAAATGTCAAACTCACATATGACACTATTACATCTGTAAATATCCGTGTATTTCAGCTGGTCAAGAAGTTACTGATTGGGTCTTTACAAAGTGCTACTTTAACCGTATAACACTATGCAGTGTGTCCAAACCTCATAGGCCTGTGGGCTGGTGAGGCATCGTGCCAGCGGTCCACAACAAGCAGGCATAGTAGCAGTGAGAGGAGGGCCGCTGTGGGTCAGGAGGGGCTTCAGGTAGCTGGAGAACAAGCTCTTGTCAAGGATTAGTAACAGTTTTTACAACACTTGCTTTCAATGTAATTTCTTTCAGTGTAATTTAATTGGTCAATAATCTAACTATCAGAAGTGCCTTATCTGTACAGAAAGATGAAGTTAGTTTGGAAAGAGCTCCCTCTGGTGTCCAAAGTTGAATCCAGCATCCACACTTCTGAAAATGGGATTTTAAATATGTGATCTGTTGCTTAAAAGGATACTTGTGGTCAAAGTTATACCAGATCCTGAAGGGCCAGGCGCTCTCATGTTTGGTGTTCCTCCGCTGCGACCCATCCAACACCGCTGTACTCTGTTACGCAGAACATGTTTAATTTGTTACTGTTTCACTACTTAGAAATCTTTACTTTTACAAAAAAAATAATGAAAAACAAGAGATTTCAATTTGTGCGAATTACTTACAGAGTGGTCTTGATCGGAGTCAACACCCACACTGAAAGAGAAAAGGTAGCAGCAGTGACTTTGACAGAAAAACATTCAACAGAGGGGATGAAACAGAGAGACATACAAACTAGGGCTGTCAATTGATTAACAAATATAATCATGATTAATCGCAAAGAAATTAGTGTCGCTAAAAACAATGTGCGTTAATGTGTTATTATGGCGTTAACTTTGACAGCCCTGATACAAACGGATGCCCAGCCTTACGGTATGCTCATGAAAGACAGCATGGGCATGGTGCCCCCTCCACAGATCCACACAGTGAAGAAGACAATTAGGAGGGTGGTTGAAAACATCATCTGACGGGCGTAAGTCGCTGTGTCTCGGATTGAAAGAGCAAAGGTCATCGCCCCACGCAGACCTGGAGGAGACGGACAACAAGACAGCGTGAGAATGAGAAACGGGGTGTGTGTTTCATCAGAAGACAGCGTGGGAGAGACGTTGCGTGACGCCTTCGGCACAGTATGCTAATGCAGGTGTTTTTTCCTCTCAGGGCTGATGGTATAGAAACAATTACGTGCACAGACATGTAGGGGGATTTCTATTATTAGCCAGTTTCAACAGTAAATGTCTGCTGACATAGGGGCTGTTATTCATAACAATACTGTATCGAAGTAGGAGTGTTGCTGGTCTAGAAGGAGACTGTCTTCACACGCCATTATCTAGGCTAATGTTTTTTTAACTACAGGCTTGAATCTGCTCCGTTCCACTGACAGTTTATTTTTAATGGAACCAAGTCCCAGCTGAGAAGTAGTTTAGTCATTTTGGTCCAAGCCTGAGAAACTTAAAAAGGACTCCGTAGTTGACAACAGAGACTTTACTGTCTCCACTCCGTACCTGCAAACATCATGACATGCTGACAGTTGGATCCAATCTTGTTCTTGCGGCCCAGGTTGAGCAGGAAGGACAAAGGGTAGATGTTTGCCGCCCTGCCAAGAAACACCGCCACCTGCACAACGCAGCAAGGTCAAGGACGCAATAACACTGCAACGTAAAACTGCAACGTAAAACTGCAACGTAACACAGCGCGGGCAAGCTGGGATGGAAAATAATCGTGGGTAGACGGCAGTTCAGAAATTCTATGTCATCGTTGACTAATCTGTGTTTTAAATGTCACTGTTATTCTTGGGCTCCCTGAAGCACTGAAATATTCTTTAAAATACATATACTGTGTGAATGCACTGATAATATTATCAGCATTAGTTGCTATCTATAACTGATGCGAAGAGGTCCAGCCTGCAATATAGGTGGTTTAATGGTTTATATATGGTTATGTGCAACCAAGATTCATTGCCAGATAACCAATCATTTCCTGAGCATTAACACCGATCAGAGTAAAGGATACAAAGGCTCCGATGATGAACATGGGGTTGAACACATGTGACTGGAAGGAGAAGAGAGTCAGACCCATGTAGGAGAAGATGAAGTTCTCGGCCAGGAAGTTCAGCAGCTCAAACAACTGATTGGGAGAAGAGACAAACAACAAATATATATATATTTATATTCTAAATAGGGCTGTCAAATTTAACGCGATAACGCCTTAACACAAATGTTTATTATATATATATACACAGTATGTCATACTAGCCTGTCGTGAAGGAGGTTAAATAACGCTCCAAATTTAAGCAAAATTTTAGAAAGGGGAAACTGTCAAGGCCATTTTCAAAAGGGGTCCCTTGACCTCTGACCTCAAGATATGTGAATGAAAATGCGTACTATAGGTACCAATGAGTCTACCCTTGTTCTTGCGCCATAAAATCAACTAAGATAGGACTAAAAACCAAGAAAGAACCAGAGCTCAGGTAAGATTTATATCTAAATAAAGTGAGTAAATGTGACAAAAGATATGTGATTGCACATCACCTGTTTGGTCCTGTCCTGAGAGTCGGGGGAGAGATTGTTGAAGGTGTAGTGAGCCTGAGTGATCCCACAGAACAGCACAGCCACTACGCCTGGATGAACACAAACATACACAAGTCAAGTGAGAAAAAAAAACATTAATGTTAAACCCTGGTCACTATAAATATTTGATAGGGTGAAAACTAAGAACAATCAAATGATTAAAAAGTAATTAAAAGTAATTTATGTTTGTTCCTAAGACTAACACAAAGTCAAAATGTGATGCAGAATTTCACAGTTTAAATTGCATGCATGTGTGCAGGCGTACCTGTGAAACCGCAGGCCTCAGCCAATAGGAAGGTGCTCCAGGACATGAGGAAGAAGAGAGCCGTCTCTAGCAAGGGGAAATCCCTCAGCTTAGTGAACTTGGTCACGTGACGAAAACTTAAAGTCAAGGAGCAAAACAAGAATTGCCACATCCTCTGTCAACCTGCGGTGTGTAACTGCAAATGAAGTAAGAAAGACATCGTTGTATAAACTGTATAAGTAAATAACCACTGTTCTATCTTATCGTAGAAAGAGACAATTTAGGCTACAACCAGATACAACCTACAACAGATTTTCTGGTTCCAAGTCAAATAAGACTTGAAGCTATAAAAGTATTATGTAATGGTGAGCATTAGGTGAAAGGATATGAGAGCGGTCATGACTCCAGTGGCCACCCCAAGAGCAAAGGATCCACTAAAGACGCCCAGGAAGACGCCGAAGGATTTCAATATGGCCATGGCCTCAAAGCTGTGGCTGTTGTCTCCTGCAGGCTGGTACGCCCCGATGGAGCTGTAGGGCAGATAGAGTACAAATAAAATCATTTACATGGAAAAAGGAAGTAGACACTTAACTGGTCAAATGTTAATCACATGCTAACATAAATAAACAAACTGAGATTTTCAAGATGAAGTCAGGCATCAAATCAAACCTGCAGCAACCCAAATCCAATAATGGCTGGATATCACCAGCCTGGTGTTTATCTGATTGTTACTTTTTCTTTAGGGGAAACCAAAATCCTCTAAATTTATACACAAAAACTTCACACACATGGACTGGAGTTGGGTTTTACAGTCATAAAAAGGGAAAGTTAGGGTGTTTCATGCTTTATTCGAATAAGATCTTGGATCTCTCAGCACCATTTGGTTGATATTCAATAAGAGTATTAATAAGTAGAGAAACAGGCAATTCAGGTGTGACCCCTTTATGAGGAGTCATGCCCGAATGACCTCAAGACCAACAAAGCAAATCAACAGCACTAATATCAGCAGTAATAAACCTTTTACACACATAAATTACCAAAACTTTAAAGGGTAACTTTGATATTTTCCAACCTGTTTTCTCATGTTTTTGTGGCTTACTGACTAATAGGGACAACAATTCCTGAAATTGGTCCAGCATTGAGGGAGAGTAGACGGCAGCCGTTCACATGCTGCAATATGGTGCTATTGGGGCAAGCTGGCACCATCATTTACGTCCACTTAAAGTTCTTGTTTTTGCCATGATTGTTATTATAAGTGTCTGACATTATGGAAAGAGTCTCACTCAAGGAGAAATCTCGTTCTGAAATCTGGCGAGGTGACGGAAGAAAGCGGTGGAATAGTGAAATACATCCCAGGTGGAAACGCGAGTGTTTATAGTGTTGGAGTACAGAAAGTGTAGCTTAGTGTTATCCATAAGATTTTCATAGTCATGGCTGAATATTTAGATGATGTTGACAATGTAGATGAGGTCTTTGAATTCGATGGCCGCCCATATTTATTTGAGCCAGAGTATACCGATATTCAGATTTCACAACAAGACTTCTCGTCGAGCGCGACTTGGACACAATAACAAACAGACTGGATCAAGTGAAAGGTAAGAAAAACATTGTATCTCGCTGTAGGGTCCTTTCTATAATGTTGCCAGACACTTATAACAACAATCTGAGCCTGTCAGTGGCAAAAACAAGCACTTTTAGTGAATGTAATGTTACATTGACACTGCTCACTTGCCCGCGCAGCTCGTTTCCCGGCTACCGGTTACAGTGTTCTCCCTCAATACTGGACCAATTTCAGAAATCGTTGTCCCCATTAGTCAGGTAGACACAAAAATATGAAAAAATAGGGTCCAGGTTGAAAAATACCAAAGTTACCCTTTAATGAAAAAAAGTAGTATTTTCTGGTCATTTGCAGAGTCTATAGAGAAAACTGAAAAAAAGATACGAGGGATGGATATGAGGGCAGTGATCATCCTAATGGGTGGTGGTTCAAGGCTACATTCTAAGAAAAATATCTGCATCGCATCGACTGAGTTGAGATGATCAGGTTCTAATGCTATAACTCTGCCAGGACAATCTCGCAAACAGCCCCCCACCCACCGGGGAGTCACTGTCTGGTTTTCTCCCAACCAGTCCTTCTCCCCCTCTGGCCAGACCGGGCCATCATCTCCTGGGGAGCGTACAGCTCCAGCCCCCTGCCTACCCTGCTTCTCCAAGCGGAGGAGAACACTGCATACATACGTTCAGGTCAAGCAGGCGATGAATGACACGGATGGGTGAAGGAAGGCAAGCAGTGAAATGACAGGGACTGATGTTAGTATGATCCGTGTGCAACGTACAACACAAAAAGATGAATTTGCCACAATTAGCCTCATTACAGTGTAGGTCATTAACACAGAACTAGAAATTGAAGAATAGGTTCACATCATTTTTTCAAGTCTATCTTAAAGTAACACTTATTTCTCCTGTCCATAATGGCCATTCAAATATTCATTTCTAATGCAATTCTAATTTAAGCGATGATGAATGAGATCCACAGCCATCGTTCTGTGTTAAAATACATTTTTAAATTCAGTTTAAGAGGGCTGTGGATATTGTCCCCCATCACTGCTATTGGAGACAGGAAGATAATAAAGTATGGGCTAGGGGAAGGCAACTAACAACTCTTGAAATGTGCATATTGTTTTGAGATATACTTTACAAAATGTTAACCTATCCTTTAATGTGAAACTACTGCTGCTTTGATGAAAAAGAAGTGGACAATACTGTAGCTGTATGCGCTGTGTGTGTGTGTATGTATCTGCAGTGTGTAATTAAATGAATCAATGCTTACGAAGAGAGGACGATGGCCACAGCATCATTGAGGACGCTCTCCCCAAAGAGTAAAGCGTACAGGTCCACATCTACTTTTAGCTCATTGAAGATAGCCAGCACCGTTACTGAGACACAGAGAGGAGAAAAAAAACACTTAAATTGGCAGTAGGCAGTATATTTTTGGCATCATTGGGCAAAAAATTCCATTATAACCTTTCAGCATATTGTAATTCAAGTGTTCTGAGAGATAACTAGACTACTGCACCTCATCATGGCTCTGTTTTCAAGCTTCCATAATGCACATACAGACAGTCTGTGAATATATAGGTGCTGAAAGCTAACATGGCGCTGCCTACTTGGGTCTGTGGCTGAAACGATGGCCCCAAAGAAGAGGCAGTCAGTAAAGAAGAAATCTCCCCCAAGCTGGCCCACAACTTTCATGAAGGACACAACGCCATACATGATCAGCCTAAGAGGAAAGAAGAAAGTCATAAAAGACACTGGCACCTCTTGCCCATTCAATAAACTCTATAGCTTCAATCTGTTACTCTATTTCAGTCTGAATGTAGATATTTTAGAGATAAACAAATGACTTACCCAATAACAAAGCAGGAGATAACAGTTCCCACGAAAGCATAGGCCAGGATGGAGCCGATGTTTCTGAAGAAATGTCTCTGAGACGGACAAGGACACAGATTTATCAAAACAGAGGCTGTCTAGTACTGGTATGAGGGGTGGAAGTAACACAAAATAATTGATAAAAATGGAGGTGATGAAAATACATGTGAATTGAAAAATGTAGTGATAAATCATCAAGTGATTTTATCAATTTAAAGTCGATTTGACTAAAACAGTCGTGATATGATGAAAGCAGAGCCGTGTTTCATCATTTTCACCATCTTACATTCATCATTCACTGCACAAGGTTGACATTTATCATTTAAGGAAAGTGACCTCAAGGGCTGTTTTCACTATATCATGACTGTTTTAGTCAAATCAGCTTAAAATGAATCAAATCACTTGATCATTTATCACTACATTTTTCATTTCCCATCCATTTTTATGGCTCCATTTTTCAATTCACATGCATTTTCATCACCTCTATTTCCATCAATTCATTTTTGTTAATTCCACCCCTCATAGTACTAGTAGTTAGTCTGGGGCAATATAGACAAATATCACAATAATCATTAAAAAAGCAGCTCAATATGTTTGCAAACTTAAAGATTAACAAGGCCTATTAATAAAAACATATTAGCTTATTTTTTAAAGGTCTAATTTGTGAGAAATCCCAATCTTTCAATTACATAATTAGTGTGGCATAAGTCGTTTTATCCCTCTTACCCTTTTCAGACTGTAACCGGCGTGGAAGATGATCGGAGGCAGCAAAATGTTGAAAAACACTTCTGGGTCAAAGGTCACCTGAAGACAGTAGTAAGTTATAAGAGGTTATACAGCTGTTTTCAAGTAGTGAATTCCCCATATGTTGAACCTGACACCTTTCCAACATGCTTTAGAGCCCAAACTAGTCAATTAACACAATTTACAAACATATTCATAGACAGTGATTATGTTTAGATACATGACAAAGTAAGCAGAGGTTGTTTTTCACACAATAAAACATATTTTTCTGCTGGTAATTTCATACGAGAGCAGCACACACACAAAAAAAACAACCACTTGCACCCTCCATCTGTTCATCCCCTTGCCTTTCTCAGCATCTCATCGTCCTGCACTTGGTGACCATTGCCCCGGCTGACTTCCCCCTTCAGAGTGTACTCGTAGAATCGCCCGCTGACGTTGACCAGCAGGGTAGAGGGACTGGCGTTGACAGCACAGCTGAGGATCACGTCACTCATGCTCTGGGGCACGTGGACGCCGAACCGCAGGATCACACCCACCAACAGGCCTTCAGGGAGGAGGAGAGAGGGAGTTAAGGAAAAGCAGTTAGCCAAGGATCTGTAGTAAATAATAATTGTAATTATATAATTTATTTAAATTAGGGCTGTCCTGAAGACCATTTTTTGGGCTTCAAAGCTTCGGTGAGAAATATTCTAAGGTATTTGGTGTGCTAAATACTAATTAGATTAGGGTCTTACAAAAAATATTAAAGGTCCCATATTGTAAAAAGTGACATATTCATGGCTTTTATATTATAAAGAAGGTTTATGTGCGATATAAATACTGTGAAAGTATCGAAACGCTTAATCCACAAAGAAATACACAAAGCCCGTATTCAAAACTGAGTTTTTGAAACAAGCCGTCAGGATTTCTGTCCATTTGTGATGTCACAAATATACAATATTTAGACCATTTCACAGTTTTAAATGTAAACATTCTAAATGGGTCTCAGTTTATTTCTTGTTGCGGTGTATGTGAATGACATCAGCTGACATGAAGTAAACATGGACCTAAGCTGTTGCCTAGCAACGCAATTCTGTAGCAATTCCATTGAAATGTACTAAAACGGAGCGTTTCAGACAGAGGGTGAATATTCAGGCAGACAGTACGCGGAAATTAAAGCTTTTTTTTAACATTGAAGCATGTAAACATGTTCTAGTAGAAACCCAAAATACAAGTATGAACCTGAAAATGAGCATGATATGTCCCCTTTAATTAGGACAAGTATAGGGGCATCATTGCAAAAGATCATTTATTCAACCAATGCTTCTCACTGCATACTGATAACAGGTTGACTAGTTAAAGGGGATGATGAGCTACTTTAATGTCTTATATTTTCCAATAATTGTAGCTGTTACCAATTTATTGATTTAACAACTAACAAAAACACAATAAAATGTCAATACCACCATCCTTAAGCAGTTATGTAATATGTAACAGTATAATACTGAATAAATGATATTCCTTTTGAATGCCTAAATTAACAGTATGCTGATCTGATATCATACAGCCTCTTGTATGTCTCCTGAAACCTGAGAACAAGCTGTCACTGAGCTTACTGGTTGAGTTTGAGAATCTAATGCTGGGAGCCAGCCAAGGCCTATAGAAAGGAGGCTAGGACAATGGTCTTGGAATGTGTGGTATTGTGCATGCGCAGTGTAACTGAAGTGTAGGCCAGATTCTACTACGCATGCGTCATACCCCGTAGATATGACGCGTGTCCTAGCCTCCTTCAATAGGCCTTGGAGCCAGCTAGCATTGATGCTAATGCTGAGTTAGAGGTCTTACCATAGATCATGGCAAGTCCTGTTTCGTGCAGGAACCTGAACCGTCGGTGTTTGAACAGCCATATGGTTAAAATGGTGAGAGTTAGCAGCATAATGAAGATGAGTAGGTTGGCACTGTCCTGTCGGTGGCTCTCCTCAGCCAGCCTCTCTGTGGAGATGTTGTCCATCGCACTGCTGCTGTCTCCTCGGCTACCGACGAGCAGCAGAGTCAACAGAAAAGACAACAACTGAAGCGCTTTAGACGGTTTAACACCAACAAAGCGTCTCGGTGTGAATCCCATTGTGGCCTCTCTGTGAAACGGTTCACATTTGTGGTTGAATTAGTGTCGTTATAAGGTGGAAAAACTACTACTGCGGCCAAATGACAGCTTCTTCCGCAGCTGTTATCAAAACACTGCAACTTCCGGTTCTTCAAAATAAAAGTCAGCCTATGTGACTAGTGGTACTCATAACAAACAAACAGCGACCCCTTTATGCATGGTGTTTGAAGGTTGAGATTTGTTGTCATGACACAGTAACATGAAAACATAAACACAAACAAACAAACAAGAATAAAACTTCTTTAAAAATTATTTTTATCCTGGGATTTCTCCCCTCTGTGTCAAGTGCAAAAGAGAGGTTGGGTCTTACATACATTGTGTTTGGGACTGCCATCTGATATCTAATTTCTGGGGAAAAGTCTCACAGGAACTTTACTCTATTTTTAATAAGGAAACACAAATTAATTCTGGTCTGTTTTTGCTGAATCTTTCAGGGGAAGGGCTCTCTTTGACAGAGTGTCCAACAAAAACTTCTGAACAAGCTTCTCCTATTAGCCAAAAGATGCATTTTATTCCAATGGATTAAGCCCAGACCTCCTACTGTTAACCAGTGGTATGGTGACATTTTTAAAGTTTTGCCAATGGAGCGCTTGAGCTCAATCTTGAAGGGGAATGAGAGGGTTTTCGATGAGTTGTGGGCACCTTTTCTAAACCACCTCCCAAACTGTACAGCAGATTTAATACATAGGGGGCATTGCACTGTGGACTGGCGCCCTTCCAGTGCCCCCATGAGTGTCTAACGTTCTTCTCTGGGCATTTTACTGCCTTGCCTTGGCTGTGTATTCTCTGATTTGTATAATATACCCAAGCCCTGAGACTTCTGCATAATGTCTTTTCATGTAATGTATAGATCTACATACCATGCCGTTTTGTTTCTGTTTTTCCAAACTTTGGGGTCTGCGACCTGTCATTGCTGTCACGTGATTTCTGTATTTGTGTTGTATTTTGATTTTGAAAATTCAATAAAATATTGTGGAAAAAAATAAATAAGAATAAAACAGAAAATATGTTACACATATTTAGCACATTAGTACATAATGTTTAGGCAGTTACACAGGACAGTTCCTTTAATGTCTATTGTGTGTCTAATGTGCATTGGAGACACTGTAGCTCAATTGTAATAATTAAAGGTCTCATTGATAAAATTTTTATGTAGACAAATATTTAAAATAAATTATAATAATACATCCACAGAACCTTTAGAAAGGTACTGAATAAAAGTATGGCTTTTCCTGAAAATAATATTATGATTGTGAATTAATCATTTTAAAAAATTTTGACGGGTACAAAATGAATGTTTTGTTTAAATCTGTGAAGTAAAGGGAATAATCTATACAGACTATTAGTTTTGGATTTCTATTCAGAATTTAAAAGTAAAATGTTGTAATAATTGCAATGTGTGTTTTTAACTTTACCCAATAACTAAAGTTGAAAAAAGGACATTTGTTTTTAAAATCTCTCATGTGTTTAGAGTCTGTTTTTATTAACATGCTTTCACAATTGATCATTGAAGTAGCCATGCAAGTCACATCTGCAGGAAAAAGTAATGAAATTATTTCACGGAAGGAAGCTGGCTTGTATAATCACCTAATCATCACACACAGGCACTCTTTCACACAGAGTCACATTCACAGTAAAGGGTTGCAACAAGGGTTGTTTAGTATCTTTCTTAGGTCTAATTTTGAGTTACGTTCTTGATTTTCTTGCTTTGGAAAGTTGATGCTTTTACTCAATAAATAAAAGTAAAAAAATACTGCATTTACTTCACTTTAAAAAGCATCTGCAGTTACAGCTAACACAACTGGCAAACAAGTCAATGCGACCACAATCAGAGGTTGTTTTGAATGATTACTCAAATATTTTATTATTCAACCAATGCTCCTCTAATACTTGCTCACCCACATGGTCACTGTATTGATTTTTAACTTCATTTCTGGTCTTATTTATAACTTTAATGCAGCTGTGATGGTCTTGACTATGGATAGACCCATATTTATACATAAAGCACACCAATAGGCAAACAAGATTTATGATGACAGGTGTAGTTCATCCAAAACAACGTGATTAAAAACATATTCACAATGCTTTTAAATAAATATCAAACATGCTATTTATGCCATATTCATCATCTCATATAGCAGAAAGCCCATCACCTACGTTATAAAATATTACATTACATTGAGGTAGAGGAAAAAAGTAAAGAAGAGATATTTAATACTTATACAATAAATTGGGTTTAAAACACCCTTCTAAATAAGTTATCTATATCAAATCCCAATATGGAAAAAGACACACCTGTTGTATAACATTTTGTTGTTTTAATTTTTACAAATATGTGTGTCAGAATATATAAATATAACTGTATATATAAGAAGAGCCATCATAGTACAACCACAAATATTAGAGAAAATGTTTGATCTCATAATCTTGATTGAAACCTCTGGGTGAGAGTGTCTGGAGAGTGAAAATATAGTAGCGATCTAACATGCTCGATATCAGTAATATACATTTTTATTTCCAGTATTTCATTTTACCACGTAACTGATGAATGGCTGCAAACCACTCAGAGATAAGCAAATTGCCTCTACATTTTCTATGTAAATGTACAGAGAAAAGACTGCAGTTCAGTCATTTTCACACGTACAAAAAACCCTGTCCAGTTCGCTGTAATGTGCGTAGATGAGCTGATTTCCTGTGAAAGGTAATAGATGTGGGGGTTGAGTGATTGTTGTAGATAAAATTAGTTGCGTAATAACTCTTTTTTGCTAATACTGATAGTTGGCAAAAGATCACTGGCCAATTTGTGTTCTGGGACATATCACAAACGACGGAGTTATGATTTTGTTTTAATTTCAGCATAATGTATTTTGCAATTGCATGCATTTTAAGTGAACGTACTAAGATCACCATCCTGTGTTGATTTTGATAATACACCCAAAATATAGCACTATATAAATTAAGTTAAGTTAGATAAGTTGAATCAACAAAACAGGAGTCTTCCTGCACGGTTACATACATTTTGGAAGTGTTGTTACTCTCAGAATTGCAGTGCATATAATACAGGTTACTAAAAATAAATACTGTAGGTATGTATTTAATTATTCAATAAAGAAGATTTATGAATAATGTGTCTGTGTGTTGCTGTTCACTCTTCAGATAGATCTTCTCAATCTTTATTTCTGAAACAGTTTCCTCTGACAGGAAACCCACAAAACTCAACTTTGGAACAGCACACACACAAAGATCTGATATCATGTGACCCTGTCAGGCAAAAAGTATGTTTTAGCTCTTTATTCCTCTTGTTAAAAAGACTGACATGATGCTACACATTCTATACTGTCTATATAACCAACTATACTTAAATTCAATGTGCGTGTTTTGATTTGATTTAATTCTGTCATAAAGAACGTCAACATGACACGCTTGTCAAAATATTCAAAAAAGAAAACCAAAGCAATCTTGGAAAGACAGTCTTCAGATATTTTGTCCCACTTGTCTAGAATAATTTACAGAGTAGACTGAAACTTGACACTCTGATAGACAGGGCAATTCAAACATTTGGTTAGAGGTTCTATTGATTTTTCGGTGTAACTGATTTACATAATATGCTTGTAACTTTAATAGGGCTGTCAATCGATTAAAATATTTAATCACGATTAATCGCAAATTAATCACATTTAATTTAACTGTTCAAAATGTACCTTAAAGGGAGATTTGTCAAGTATTTAAAACTCTTATCAGCATGCTATCAGAGTTATATAATGTTGGTTTAATGCCAGTAATTGCTGCCCTACTTCCATGTCATCACGCTGTATTTAATGCACTCCCCCAGCTTTTGAGATATCCATCTTTCTCCATCTCACTAGGATGTCTGCCTCCACCTCAGTGTCTACCGGCTCCTCTTCCACCTCCACTGTCACCTCCTCCTCTGAGGAGCAGCAGGTTTCTGTATAGGAGGCATCTCAAAGAGGGGTGGATATCCCAAACCTTTACAATCCAGATTGTCCTATGTTACACATATTAAGCACATTTAGCACCTGCAGGGTAGAAATATCTGAAAATAATGTTTTGGCAGTTACACAGAACAGTTCCTTTAATGTCTATTGTGTGTCTAATGTGCATTGGAGACACTGTGTAGCTCTTGGGCAATTATATTTAATAAATATAAAAATTAAAGGTCTAATTGACAACATTTTCATATAGACAAATATTGAAAAAAAAAAAAAAAACTAATATATCCACAGAGCCTTTAGAATGGTGCCGAATAAAAGTACGGCCTTCACTCACACACCGCGCTCGTTCTCGCTCTTTCGCTCCACTCTCATGTGCATGCGCGCACAGTACACACTGCAGAAGAGTTAGTTTAGCTCTGAGAATATCTAGTGAATGTACAGTGGACGTTTGTGCAGAAATAAATGCTGCAGCTCCTCCAGACCAACAGAGGTTTCCTGTTTCTTGTGAAGTGATGGGGCTCCGCAGCGAGAAACGTTATCATCTCCGACCAAAACTCCAGTGTCTCCCCTGTTCCCTCCGACCACGGTCGGAAGGCAGAGGCTGGAAAAGCCAACACTAGGATCAGCATTCATGGAGAGACCTTCGTCTGGTCAGCTAACATTACTGCCAAGCAGGTGAAATATAGAGTGATATTGTGGTTTTAGTTGACGTGTGTCGCCGCACTGTTTTGAGCGATGCTCGTTCATGTCTATGTAGAGCGAGCACAAGCGCGAGCGCGAGCAACAGGACGCTGACTGTCGTTGACTTAACGGCCACAGGTGTCGCTGTTAACAAGCAATTTCGGATTCTTACATAGAGTCCCTTTAACAAATGTTTTACAAATGATCTTGTATGTTATTTTGCATTACAGCAACAAGTGCAGGCATGTCATCTTGATCTTTAACCTAGATTCCGCCCACAGGAAATAACACCCATGACAGTCGGGTCAGAAGCAGCAAACTATAAATAAGTGAAACATCAATACTGGGATGTAGAGGTAGATCTGCGCAGATACTGAGAGCATCCTGTTTCTATGTGCCACGATGCCGACTAGACTGCTTCTGCTTCTCTGTCTGACAGGACATGTGTTTACTAAAGAACCACCAGGTAAGAACATTTAAAATGTTAAAATTATAGGTGAATTGTGATATTAATAATATTAATTAATATTAATAATTTCAATTAATTAATTAATAATATTAAGCCTACTTGGATGTGTCTGGGCAGTTACTGAATTTGTTTAAGGACTTTCAGCAGATCTAATCAAATTGTTTTACGACTATCATGACGTGAAGCTGCTTTTCTTGTTCATTCATTTTTATATATATAATGTAATAGTATAAGTTAAAGGGAATCTATGTAAGAATCACACGTGGCCGTTAAGTCAACGAAAGTCAGCGTCCTGTTGCTCGCGCTTGTGCTCGCTCTACATAGACATGACATAACGTGAAACTATTCTGTCTAAACCCTCTTGTGTCTCTGACAGATGTGGACTGTTTGGTGGTGAATCTGGAATATGTTCACTGTTCCTGGAATAAGCAGGGGACTCCAGAGGTCAATTACACCTTCTACGGCTGGTTCGTAATCAGTGACAGCAACCCTAACAAAATTAAAACAAATGTTGTAATGTCATCGGAATTTATCAAACTCTGAAGAATAAAAATGTCATACTTAAGCGAAAGCAGTGGTGGATGAAGTACCTGAAAGCCTCACTTGAGTAAAAGTACAGATATCTAACCAGAAAATGACTTTAGTAGAAGTTAAAATCACCTATTAGAATATTACTTGAGTAAAAGTAAAAACACTGCGTGAAAGATAATTCAATATAGGGTAGTTTTTGCATGTGATATGAACATCTAATAGGATGTTGTACCACTTTTTTTCTTTTGGTGCATTAATCTGGGCTGCAATCACTTTCCATCCACGATCATGGTCTGCAATTGTCAGAGAGGAACTAAATTATAATTTTATGACTTCTCTGGTGTGCCTCGCCTACAACAACTGCTCCAGTTAATTTTTTTTGTGTTAAGTCAATGTGTTAATTGCTATTGGTGACAAAAATAAAGTTACATTTAAAAATATTAAAACCGCACGTTTTTGCAGAATAGCTCATGGCTTTTGTAGGGTATTGCAGGTGTAGGGTAGGACCTTGTCTCTGATTGGCTGTAGAGTGCTGCAGGGATGATGTATTTCTGTAGGCCAACCAGAAAGTTAGCATCGCCCTGGTTTCCTCGACAAAAAACGCCACACAGTAAAAAGGCTTCAAAATTCACCGGTGGGATATTTACTGACATATTTTATATCGTAGAAACATTAAAATCTCTTCAGCTTGTGTTAACTACAGACCTTATTCAGGCATCTAACTAAAAACCTTTTGACCTCCAGACGAGGAAACCAGAAGTGCTAAAATGCTAACTCATTTACCGGTTTTAGGACTCATCACCACGACCTAATGATTGAGTGATTCACTAACATATTTACAGTTGCTACGGCTGAATACTTTACTTTGTGTGTGAATGACTAAATAGTGATTTCTTTACAGGTTCCACCATCACAACGTCAGTGAGTGCTCCAACTATCTGTCAGAGAACAACATTAACACTGGATGTAACCTGCCCTACGGCGACCGGTTCGACTCATTTTACACCAAACTGGAACATGGCAATCAGAGTTCTCAGAGGACGCTTGATCTTAGATCAAAAGGTATGCTTACTGAGGTTCAGCATAACACTGGAAGGTACTATTCAAAATAGTAAACCAATTAAAGCAGACGTAGGCAAGATTGGAGCAAATATGATTAAAAAAAGTTAAAATTCACTATATCCTGACAGTAGTGCATGAGACAGGTAATCTGAAAGAAATCATGTGTCTCTGTGTCCTCCGGTGCTCCTAATGGCATATGCAAGATTTCACAGACCGGAGGAAAACAACCAATCAGAGCCAAGCTGGAGCCTGCCGTCTCTGAGCAGCTGTCAATCACTCACAAACTTTGATCAAACGGTCAGGCAGCGCTGATCAAATATGAACTAGACTGGCACACGGAGAGCACAGACCTCCGCCAAGATGCCCGAGTAGACGTCCAATCTACAGCTGTTCTCTGTAATCCTGCTAACGGACAAACAAACAAACAAACAAACCAACGCCGGTGATAACATAACCTCCTTCCTAGGCCTTTGGCCTTCGCGGAGGTTGTTAATATTCTGTTACTGTAATGCCCATTTCTCACCTCAAATGTTTTCAGAAACATCTTGTAGTGTACTGTTTAGCTGTAAAATGAGAAAGATTGTGATCCGGCAGCCATGTTGAGATCAGTTGAGGAAATACCAAGCACCGCCCACCAGTCGGAGCAAACTTTCTCATTTTACAGCTAAACAGTACACTACAAGATGTTTCTGAAAACATTTGAGGAGAGAAATAGGCATTACAGTAACAGAATATTGATTCATATTTGATCAGCGCTGCCTAGTTTGATCAGAGTTCGCGAGTGATTGACAGCTGCCTCCCGTTTATTGAGCAGCCAATAGGAACGCTCGCTCTCTGAAATGACCTGTGATTGGCCAAAGTCTTCCGTCAGGGGCTAGATTTTTTAAAGCCTGAAAACAGAGCCATGAGGAGGTGCAGAAGTCTAGTTTTCTCTCAGAACACTTGAATTACAATATGCTGAAAGGTTATTATGGAATTTTTGCCCAATGATGCCAAACATATTCTGCCTACTGCAGCTTTAATGAAGGAGAGACAGTTTATTTGATGGGAGAGATGTTTTGGTGCAGCACAACTGTAACATAAATGTATAATTTTTTTCCGGGAAAGTAAAAACCATGATAGTATTTTAATATAAAAATAAAACGAAGGAAATAAAAAGCATTGGCTGCCCTTACCTTGTCATCACATTGTATATTCTGTATCATTGAATGGTCTGTGTCGTCTCCAGTCAAGTTATATCCACCAACCAACGTGGCCGTCCAGAATGGATCCGACTCCAACCTGTGGCTCAGCTGGAGCCAGATTGAATCTCATTGTGTGGAGAGTGAAGTTCGCTACAGGGTCAACAACAGGAATTGGGCGGTAGGCAGTTTGAAGGAACAAAAAAAATCTCTCATCTGTCTTCTTCATTCTTTGTTTCGTTGTCTTCATTTGTCTTCAGTTCGCACCCATCTCCCTTCTCAACTCCATCTTACTGTCCACAGCCTGCTCAAGTCAGCAGCGGGGTGCAGAAATACTGCATCAACCTCCCCTCCCGCAGTTCCCTGTATGAGCTGCAGGTGAGGAGCAGAATTGGGGAAAACTGTGGAAAGTCTTCTTTCTGGAGTAACTGGAGTAAGCCTGTGTTCTGGGGATCCAACAACAACACAGGTAAAAATGCAAAATGTCTGCTGTGAAAAGGGTCTATACTGTACAGAGTATCTCACAGGTGCTTGCCCTGGAAGACAGAGCCAGTATGTGGGCTATCCTTACCAAAAAGAAGTTTGTTCAAGTGTGCTATTAGTATACGTCCTTTAAACTTGAAATAAGAGAGTATACTTTCAGTTAATTTTTTATGTACTTATCAGAGATATATTTGACAAAAGTATACTTGGCTTATACTTGTCCTTGATCTTTTGATCGAGATATACGGTGATCAGTTGATCGGTGATCGGTATACTTGGCTTGTAGTTGTGCTTCCTTTTTGGTAGAGTAGCCTATTAAAGTGTGTGAGAGTTTGTAAACTGATGCTTTGATATGAATTTACTTCAATTCATCAAGAATTCATCTAAAAAGTGGGCCAATTTAGTTCCAAGAAGTACTAGTGCATTGATATTAGTATACTTACTACATAAAGTACACTTGGGAAAAATATACTTGAACTTAACTTAAGTATACTTCATAAAATAAAGTATACTACTTTTTCGTGAGGGAATATTTCCAAAACTTTGACCAGGTGAAAGGTACCAGATTATTAAACAATTATAATCTGCATCTCTCTCCCTCACAGTCACTCATCAGGTGACCAGTTCAATGTCTGTGTGGACCCCAGTGGTGTCGGTGGTGGCTGCTTTGGTCCTCATCCTACTGGTCATGCTGTTGCTGCACCATGAGAGGTGGGTCATGTGTAAATGATGGTAGTTATAGGGTTATAGTGTAGACGTAGAGTATTAGCAATATGTAGGGCTGCACAATTAATCAACATTTTATATAAATTGCGATATGGCCTACTGCAATTTTCAAATCGCAGGATGAACAGGAAATCGCAATATTTGTTCAAGGTGAAATGTGTATGTAATGTGTAAATACCATTTTAAATTAAATATTGTGGTGTTGCAGAGATGTTCTTCTGACCTACACATTATACTCTACAGACTTAAAAAGCATCTTTGTTTGGTACAGATCCCCACAAAAATAACACCATAATCATTTTATTATGTTTTTCAATTAAAATATGAATACAAATTTAAAAATTATCATACCCTCTAATATCACAAATCATATCGCAATATCAGTCAAAACATTCGCAGTGAGATATTTGTGCAGCCCAAATATGTACTTGTTTCCTCAGTTTCCCATTATTTTTTGTTAGTATCAACAATATCTACCTCATCAAACTGTTATCAAGAGTTAGTATTAAGATGTAAAAATGTTAATTATTTAAAGCAGTAGTAAATGTAAGTGATGATGGGAATAAAACTCACAATTTGAATATGCTTTCAATCATTTGACATGTAAGAAACATGTCAAATAGAAAGAAACCAGGAACATTTTTGTATTTATGGAACAGTATATTTTTACTGCTTCCAAAAAAGTAGAATATCCCTGTAACCTCGCTCAACTACGGTGCTGAAGATCTACAGGGAACAAATGTAATGTAGATGAGCTGTTGTTGATCACCTGAGTGAAAATCTTCCTACCTCCCATACAGAATCAGAATCATGATCATCCCTGTGCTTCCCAAGCCATCACCGGACCTTCATAACGTCGAGGTTAGTAGCATCCAGAGCTCTGCGCCGCCGTCACACAAAAGAAAGAAATACAAGACAGAAATGTACCATCATGTGAGGTGACATCGAAACAAGTCATACATGTTTTGTTCTTTTTTAAAGGATTGGTTTCAGTTCCCCAAAGGCATGAAAGAGAGTTTTGCTGACAATGAGTGTCCCTGTCCTGTCCGTGAGTACTGCCACGTCTCCGAGTTCGACGCCGAGAGCTCCGGCTGCTCCTCCACCTGCTCTGTCACCACCGAACTAACCGACTGCTCCGTCTTCATCCCTGTGAACGAACCGGACCGGTCTACCCCCTGCTCCTCTTCCACCTCCACGGTCTCATCTGAGGAGGAGAAGCAGGTTTTGATTTAGGAGGCGTCTCAGTCAGGGATGGGTCGCCCTAAACTTTGCCATCCAGATCTCCTGCATAACTGCAAAAATCAGATAATGCATTTGTAACCTACTTCGATTTTAGTGTTTGTGTCCTACATCCAGTATCTATCTGTCATGACCTGTTTTTCATTAATAAATACATGTCTATTCACGTCTAAAGTTCAGTGACATTAATTGCACAACTGCAAGGATTGATATTAGGGCAGCCTACCTGGTTCAATGAGCCCTGTCAAGTTATCTCAGTGTCCATTAGAGGGAACGCAGAGTCTCCTAGTACGGAACTGAGTCAACTCATTTTTCAGATTCAAGAAGGGTAGGGCGCAGGGCGGCTGGCCCCCACAAGAAGAGAGAGATATACAAGTCAGCTACTTCCCTAGCTGAACCGATCAGCTATCGCAATCAATTGATGTCTTCAAATGAGATTTTAAAGACTTTACTGTAGGTTTGATTCAGACAATGCGACATCTAGTGGCTGAATGTTATTAATGTTATCAATTGCACCTTTAACTAAAAATTACACAAGTTATAAATGTTCGTCGTAAGACGTATGAGTCTGTTTTCTGTGATTGCACAAAGCATTGATCATTTTCTATAGACCTTTTTGAACTTGACAACATAAACCTTCTAAATGGGCCCCTTTGTATTTCCTGTGGTAACGCTTGTTAATGCAGTAGCTGACAGGATGTCAACTTGGAAGCCCTGGCAACAGAAAGGCAATGAAAAGGCAAACTGCCACTGCGTGCATTTGCATTTTGGCAGCAAGGGATATGGTTTTTAGACCAAATGCACATGGCTAATGCAGCAAAGCATAAAGGAATCCACTTTGTTCATTACTAAACTAAACTCTATTTATTTGGAAGTTAACCAACTGCTGAAAAGGCTATTAATCAGAATAAATGTAGTCTGTGGTTACATATATTCAATTTAACAAATGTTTTACAAATGATCTTGTATGTTATTTTGCATTACAGCAACAAGTGCAGGCATGTCATCTTGATCTACAACTTAGTTTCCGCCCACAGGAAATAAAACCCATGACAGTCGGGTCAGAAGCAGCAAACAGATATGAAACATCGATACTGAGATGTAGAAGTAGACCTGCGCAGATACTGAGAGCATCCTGTTTCTATGTGCCACGATGCCGACTAGACTGCTTCTGCTTCTCTGTCTGGCAGGACATGTGTTTACTAAAGAACCACCAGGTAAGAACATTTAAAATGTTAAAATTACAGGTGAATTGTGATATTAATAATAACTGTTTTAAGCCTACTTGGATGTGTCAGGGCAGTTACTGAATTTGTTTAAGGGCTTTCAGCAGATCTAATCAAATTGTTTTACGACTATCATGACGTGAAGCTGCTTTTCTTGTTCATTCATTTTTATAATATATAATAGTATTACTTAATAATCCATAATAAAAATCAATCTTTATATGTAGGAATGATTTTTACCATATTTTTGAGAACTTTCCTAAAAATAAAATCGAGATTAGAAAGGGGGGAACGGCACAACTGCCTTGAAATATGATTAGGCCTTAATATTGTAAATAATCAACCACCTGTATTATCATAATTGTATTAAACTCTCAGTTTATAGTAAAGCCGTACTTCCTTGATTATGTGCATTTTCTGTAAAATTCCCTTTGACGTCACTGTGCTGCCATTTCCTCATTCTGTGTGTGTGTGTGTGTGTGCGTGTGTATGAGTGGACTGCTATTACCGTTTGCGTAGGTCTATGTATAACGTGGAACTATTCTGTCTCAACCCTCTTGTGTCTCTGACAGATGTGGAGTGTTTGGTGGTGAATCTGGAATATGTTCACTGTTCCTGGAATAAGCAGGGGACTCCAGAGGTCAATTACACCTTCTACGGCTGGTTCGTAATCAGTGACAGTAACCCTAACAAAATTAAAACAAATGTTGTAATGTCATCGGAATTTATCAAACTGCGAAGAGTAAAATGTCTGAAAGCAGTGATGGATGAACTACCTGAAAGCCTCACTTGAGTAAAAGTACAGATATCTAGTCTTAAAGTAAGCAGTATACACCACTGCGTGAAAGATAATTCAATATAGGGTAGTTTTTGCATGCGATATGAACATCTGATAGGATGTTGTACTACTTATTTCTTTTGGTGCATTTATCTGGGCTGCAATCACTTTCCATACACAATCATGGTCTGCAATTGTCAGAGTGGAACTAAATTTTCATTTTATGACTTCTCTGGTGTGCCTCGCCTACGACAACTGCTCTAGTTTAGTTTTTGTTGTTGTTGTTGTTTGTTTCCATTTCAATTAGTTTCCTATTATTTTATCCCTATTTATATATTATTAGATTGGTGTTAAGCCAACATGTCAATTGCTATCGGTGACATTAAAGATTACAAGTTAACTTCACTTGGCTCTTCAGAGCACTAACTCTTGTGTAATTCTTAGAAATTTGATAAGTCCCTGGTATCTGATAGCAAGTTACAGAAAAAAACATCAACATATTTACAGTTGCTATGGCTGAATACTTTGCTTTGTGTGTGAATGACTAAATAGTGATTTCTTTACAGGTTCCACGGTCTCATCAGAAGTGAGTGCCCCAACTATCTGTCAGAGAACAACATTACGATTGGATGTAACCAGCCCTACGGCAAAGTGACCAACAGGTTCAGCTCATTTTACACCCAACTGGAACATGGCAACCAGAGTTCTCAGAGGGAGCTTGATCTTAAATCAAAAGGTATGCTTATTTACTGAGGTTCAGCATAACACTCGAAGGTACCATTCAAAACAGTAAACCAATTAAAGCAGCAGTAGGCAAGATTGGAGCAAACATGATTAAAAAAAGTTATTTTTATAAAACAGTCACTATTAAATGGGAAGCAGCTGTCAATCATTCACAAACTCCGATCAAACGGTCAAACTAGGCAGCGCTGATCAAATATGAATCAATATTCTGTTACTGTAATGCTCATTTCTCGCCTCAAATGTTTTCAGAAACATCTTGTAGTGTACTGCAGCGCTGCCTAGTTTGACCGTTTGATCAGAGTTCGCGAGTGTTTGACAGCTGCCTCCCGTTTAATGAACAGCCAATAGGAACCCTCTCTCTCTGAAATGACCTGTGATTGGCCAAAGTCTTCCGTCACGGGCTAGATTTTTTTAAAGCCTGAAAACAGAGCCATGAGGAGGTGCAGAAGTCTAGTTTTCTCTCAGAACACTTGAATTACAAGATGCTGAAAGGTTATTATGGAATTTTTGCCCAATGATGCCAAACATATTCTGCCTACTGCAGCTTTAATGAAGGAGAGACAGTTTATTTGATGGGAGAGATGTTTTGGTGCAGCACAACTGTAACATAAATGTATAATTTTTTTCCGGGAAAGTAAAAACCATGATAGTATTTTAACATAAAAATAAAACGAAGGAAATAAAAAGCATTGGCTGCCCTTACCTTGTCATCACATTGTATATTCTGTATCATTGAATGGTCTGTGTCGTCTCCAGTCAAGTTAAATCCACCAACCAATGTGGTCATCCAGAATGGATCCGACTCCAACCTGTGGCTCAGCTGGAGCCAGAATTCTTCTCAATGTGTGGAGAGTGAAGTTCGCTACAGGGTCAACAACAGGAATTGGGCGGTAGGCAGTTTGAAGGAACACAAAAAATCTCTCATCTGTCTTCTTCATTCTTTGTTTCGTTGTCTTTATTGGTCTTCAGTTCGCACCCATCTCCCTTCTCAACTCCATCTTACTGTCCACAGCCTGCTCAAGTCAGCAGCGGGGTGCAGAGATACTGCATCAACCTCCCCTCCCGCAGTTCCCTGTATGAGCTGCAGGTGAGGAGCAGAATTGGGGAAAACTGTGGAAAGTCTTCATTCTGGAGTAACTGGAGTAAGCCTGTGTTCTGGGGATCCAACAACAGCACAGGTAAAAATGCAAAATGTCTGCTGTGAAAAGGGTCTATACAGAGTATCTCACAGGTGCTTGTCCTGACAGAATGAAGTAGTAACTGACTTCTACTTGCAACCAATAGAAACCCGAAACATAACAAGTCTCAGGCACAGAGCCAGTATGTGGGCTACCCTTACCACAAAGAAGTTTATTCAAGTGTGCTATTAGTATACTTCCTTTAAACCTAAAATAAGAGAGTATTTAATTCAATTCATCAACAACGTTCTATGTTTTTGGATTCTCCGTTCACCGTGGAGGCATGCGAGAAAAACACATTTTATTTATTTCCTTTACCATCACAAAACATCAGGTCAAATAGCAAAAGGAGCAAGTCTCTTTATGTTATACATAAATCATTGGCTAAGTATAGGATAAGAAAGTATACTTTCATAAACTATAAAGTGGGCTACAAGTATTAAACTAGTAAAGTATCAGTATACTTATAGTATAGTTGCTGTAAAATGTAAAACTTAGATGTGAACTAGTTGTGTACTCAAAGTATACTATTCTTACACTTAAAGCATACTTTAAAGTATAAACTAAAAAGTGGGCCAATTTAGTTCCAAGAAGTACTAGTACATTGATATTAGTATACTTACTACATAAAGTACACTTGGGGAAAATATACTTCATAAAATTAACATGAAGTATACTACTTTTTCGTGAGGGAATTTCTCCAAAACTTTGACCAGGTGAAAGGTACCAGATTATTAAACATTTATAATCTGCATCTCTCTCCCTCACAGTCACTCATCAGATGACCAATCCAATGTCTGTGTGGACCCCAGTGGTGTCGGTGGTGGCTGCTTTGGTCCTCATCCTACTGGTCATGCTGTTGCTGCACCATGAGAGGTGGGTCATGTGTAAATGATCGTAGTTATAGGGTTATAGTGTAGACGTAGAGTATTAGCAATATGTAGGGCTGCACAATTAATCAACATTTTATCGAAATTGCGATATGGCCTACTGCAATTTTCAAATCGCAGGATGAGGAAGAAATTGCAATATTTTTTAAAGGTGAAATGTGTGTCAAAATACCATTTTAAATTAAATATTGTGGTGTTGCAGAGATGTTCTGACCTACACATCATATTCTACAGACTTAAGAAAACATATTTTTTTTGTACAGATCCCCACAAAAATCACACCATAATCATTTTATTATGTTTTTCAATTAAAATATGAATAATAATGTAAAAATGATCATACCCTTTAATATCGCAATTGTAATATCAGTCAAAATAATCACAAATGAGATATTTTTTCAAATTTGTGCAGCCCAAATATGTACTTGTTTCCTCAGTTTCCCATTATTTTTTGTTAGTATCAACAATATTTACCTCATCAAACTGTTATCAGTAGTTAGTATTAAGCTGTAAAAATGTTACCTATTTAAAGCAGCAGTAAATGTAAGTGATGATGGGAATAAAACTCTCTCTGCTTTCAATCATTTGACATGTAAAAAACATGTCAAATAGAAAGAAACAAGAAACATTTTTGTATTAATGGAACAGTATCTTTTTACTGCATCCAAAAAAGTAGAATATCCCTGTAACCTCGCTCAACTACGGTGCTGAAGATCGACAGGGAACAAACGTAATGTAGATGAGCTGTTGTTGATCACCTGAGTGAAAATCTTCCTTCCTCCCATACAGAATCAGAATCATGATCATCCCTATGGTTCCCAAGCCATCATCGTACCTTCACAACGTCGAGGTTAGTAGCATCCAGAGCTCTGCGCCGCCGTCACACAAAAGAAAGTAATACCAGACAGAAATGTACCATCATGTGAGGTGACATCGAAACAAGTCATACATGTTTTGTTCTTTATTAAAGGATTGGTTTCAGTTCCCCAAAGGCATGAAAGAGAGTTTTGCTTACAATGAGCGTCCCTGTGCTGTCCGTGAGTACTGCCACGTCTCCGAGTTCGACGCCGAGAGCTCCAGCTGCTCCTCCACCTGCTCTGTCACCACCGACCAAACCGACTGCTCCGTCTCCGTCTCCATCCCTGTGAACGAACCGGACCGGTCTACCCCCTGCTCCTCTTCCACATCCACGGTCTCATCTGAGGAGGAGAAGCAGGTTTTGGTTTAGGAGGCGTCTCAGTCAGGGATGGGTCGCCCTAAACTTTACAATCCAGATCTCCTGCGTAACTGCAAAGATCAGAAAATAGATAAATTATGTTTGGCTCTCCTTATGAGAAGAAAACAGATATCTGTTTGAGGCGCTTAGAAGCAGTGGATTAAAAGATAACTTTGGTATTTTTCTACCTGGATCCTATTTTCCCATGTTTTTGTGTCTAAGTGACTAACAGGGACAACACTTTGAAATTAGTCCAGTATTGATGGAGAACGCTGCAGCCGCCAGCCGCTTAATTCAATTCAATTCAATCTATTTTTATATAGCGTCAAATCATAACAGAAGTTATCTCGGGACGCTTTATATATAGAGCAGGTCTTAGACCGTACTCTATAGTTTAGAGACCCAACAAGATATCCCACCGAGGGCATTGCACCGGAGCGTGCTGTGGCCAGGAAAAACTACCCGTTTAGCGGGTAGAAACCTAGAGCAGAACCGGGCTCTGGGTGGGCGACTACCTGCCACGACCGGTTGGGTTGAGAGAGAGAGACAGAGAGAGAAACCACAGCAACCACAATAATAGCACAGCAGCTGTAATAACTAATACAAGTAGGACTAATAACAAAAATCAATAGCAGTGGATGTAAAAGAGTGATAATACAACTATCGGAATTGATATCACTGGGTCCTGTTTGTGCATGTGTGTGTATTTCAGGCCTGTGTGTACTATGTAATATGTAAAATATAACAGAGTAAAAAAATTGTATTTCCCCTCGGGAATTAATCCAGTACCTTTCTTCTTCTTCTGCTTCTTCTTAATTGTGAATGTTACCTATTTTAGTAGTCTATCTTTGAATGTACTTTTTCCAATGTAGTTGGACATTTTTTGTAACCTACTTGTATTTTATTGTTTGTGTCCTACATCCGGTACCTATCTGTCATTACCTGTTTTTCATGAATAAATACATGTCTAATCACGTCTAAAGTTCAGTGACATTAATTGCACACTAATATTGCTATTAGGGGCAGCAGCCTACCTGGTTGAAGGAGCCCTGTCCAGTTATCTGAGTGTCCATTTGAGGGAGTGCAGGGTGTCCTACAGACTCTCAGTACGGAACTGAGTCAACGCATTTTGTCTGATAGTAGCAGGGTAGGGCGCAGGGCGGCTGGCCCCCGCAACAAGAAGAAGAAGAAAAGAGAGATATATACAAGTCAGCTACTTCCCTAGCTGAATCCATCATCGATTTGGCTAGATTTAGGCAACAAAACCACTTAGTTAGGTCTAGGCAACAAAAACCACTTAGTTAGGTTTAGGAAAAGATCGCGGTTTGGGTTAAAGTAACGCCGGAAATGGTGCAACTTAATTACTATATAGATATATTTATTTATGTGACAAATAAATCAACTTTGACTTGTGGTTTCACACTGAAAACGAACAATGATCTCCTGGGCACAAGTACGCTGTTTTTTTGACACACCCATCCACCCCAACGTCCCCGGTTCACAATTATGAATTGATGTCATCACAAAAAAAAATTCTATAATGTCTATAAATTAATCAAAATTTTGAAACGGTATATTCCTATAATTTTGAATATTACCTAACTTAGGAGTTAGAGTTTTCCAATGTGGTTGGACATTTTTGTAACCTACTTGTATTTTAGTGTTTAGTGCCTATCTGTCATGACCTGTTTTTCATTATATATATATTTTTCATTATTAAACACATTTCTAATCACGTCTAAAGTTCAGTGACATTAATTGCACAGCTGCAAGGACTGATATTAGTGCAGCAGCCTACCTGGTTGAATGAGCCCTCCTGCCCAGTTATCTGAGTGTCCATTAGAGGGAGTGCAGGGTCTCCTACAGACTCACAGTACGGAACTGAATCAACGCATTTAGTCAGATAGTAGCAGGGTAGGGCGCAGGGCGGCTGGCCCCCGCAACAAGAAGAGAAGAAGAAGAAGAGTGATCAGCTACTTCCCTAGCTGAACCCATCAGCTATCTATCCGCAATCAATTGATGTCTTCAGATGAGCTTGTAAAGCTTTAAACTGTTGGTTTGATTCGCCTGTTTGGTCGTCACAACCCAACACAACAACATGACAGACCCTGCGGTGGCCGACACTCGCCGGTTGAACTCCAGGCCCCAGGACCTGACGGATGCTTACGGGCCCCCCAGCAACTTTCTGGAAATAGACGTTTATGACCCACAAATCGTTGGAGTCGGACGGAACCGGTACACTAATTACGAAGTTCGCATGCGGGTAGGTTGTTCCCAATTACAAGCCCATAAAAAACACACCTAGCTTTTTAGTTGCTAAGCTAACTGGTAATTACACAGTGTTGCTAACAAGGCCTATGGAAGGAGGTTAGGACACAGCGTCTTGGGTAATGGAGTACAGCGCATGCGCAGTGTAACTGAAGCCGCGGCTCAATTACGATGAGTGAAGGCTAGATTCTACTGCGCATGTGCAATACCCCCTTGATATGACGCGTGTCGTAGCCTCCTTTCCATAGGCCTTGGCCGCTAACTGGCAACGGCGGCTGTTGACGTTCACAGTATGCCGCCTGGAGTACCGTCAAGATGCGGCTCCAGTAAAAATCAAGCACCGGGGATTTGTCAGCGGCCTGCTAGCAAGAGGCTGCTAGTCAGGCTGCTAGCCATTATAAATATATATATATATATATATATATATATATATATATAATAACAGTTATGTATAATAATATTAAATAAATATATAAATAAATAATTTATTTAAAATATGTAATTATTTTAATGTATTATTGTATTTATTTCATAATGAATAAATATAAATAACATAATAATAATAATAATAAATAAAATTTAAAAAATGCTTTATAAAATAAAGCATTATAAATAAATGAATAAATCATTCATAAAAAAATAAATAATGAATGTCAAATGTCAAAAGCCAGGCTGCTAGCAAAGGCTGGGATGTAACTAGAGGTTTCCTGAACATACCCAGGACTCATTTTAATACTGTCTGCTTATCTAGATGTCAGGTATGTTTTGTCGTCGACAACGTTATTAAAGTTTCTGCAGTTCTTCGGTAGAGAGAAGTAATACTAACTGTTATTGACATGTAGGGAAATGCTACTTAACCTAGCCAGCTGCAGGAATGCTGGACATGTGGGTGGTTTCATGGGAAACGGGAGAAATGACTGAATTACTATTATTATCCTTATTAAATCATAAGAATGTGAATAACAACACTAGTAGTAACTAGTAGTGAGAGGAGTAACGTTAGAAAGTTCAACTTCCTCCTCTATTAGACAGACAGTTGATCATGTAAGAGTGAGTTACAGAAAATTGCTGACACCAAGTTTAAAGGAAACACTTTCAGGAAGCTGATGCTAACATTTCAATTTCGTAATAGTAACTTACAAGTCTTGTCTTGTCTACAAAATCACATTTTGGTGGCTTTCCTCCTATAGGAGAGTTTGCCCCATCCACCGTAATGTAAACAAGTGACTGTTTTCACCACTGCAATGGCTTTTGACATTCATTATTTATTTATTTTATGAATGATTTATTCATTTATTTAAAATGCTTTATTTTATAAAGCATTTTAAATTATTTTTATATATTTATTTATTATTATTAATATATTATTTGTATTCATTCATTGTTAAATAAATACAATAATACATTTAAATAAGTGCATATTTAAAATAAATTATTTATTTATTTTATTATTGTTATATTTATTTTGTATTATAACATATAATTTTTGTATGTATTATTTATTTGTAATGCCTATATTCATTCATTGATCTGACATTCATGGACTCATGCAGGTGTATTACTTTGTGTGATCGTTTCTTGGTTCAGGGGTGGATTTAACTAATTAACTTGCAAATCCAAATACTTTAGTGCTGTCTCACAATTACAGTCAAACCTACACAAACCAGATGCTTCTAGTTCAAAGACGCCTTCCTTCACTGGCAAAGCATTGTGTCATTACATCCCACTCACTGTCTACAGACTGTCTTCAGCAGTGAATCATGGGAAAGTCATGCAAAAAGATCACCTATGCTATAACCACTGAAGCATTGCGAGATACTTACTGTAAATGGATGAATTACTCAGAGCAATTGATGTCAATTGCACACAATCTGCCTTTTTAATCAAACTGCAAACGTGCCAGCGTTTTGTGAAACAGGTTTGCTTGGCGGGCATCTTTAATTGTATTTCAAATAAACTCATATAAACTTTTTATGCACAAGCCATTCATTGGATTTCCAACTGATTAGACGTCTCCTTAAATTACTTCTGGCCAGATAAAACAAGTGTTAAAACTATTATTCCATAAATTGATTGACAAAATTAATTTTGATAATTGATAACCATATGCTTCTCCAATCGGAGTATTTGTAATTTTTTTATATTTCTTTAAATCATTGTAAATTGATTATCTGTGTGTTTTGTATTGTTGGTAGGACATAAAAAGCAATTTGAAGACAACGTCAGGCTCTGGGAATTTGTCTTATCTCACTATTTGCTTGCATTCAGTAATCTAAAAGATGAATCAATTGCCCATAAAATAATCTATAATGAAAATAACTGTAGAGGTTAACTTTAGAAAAAGAACTGCATTGTCAGCTCAAACTAGCGATGCCATCAATTTAGTTATGGCGGTAAGAGATTTGTTTTTGACCCACCTTTGTCTCTCAAGGTACACCCAACATTTCTCCAGCACTCCGTCATTGTAGTTGCAAACTGTTCAGCAGGACTTGTTCTCCCTTTCCAACAGCAACCTTGTCCAGATGATTGAATTCAGTATAAATTGACGGCTGTTTTTTGTCTTCTTATTTTGCTTCTCTGTGTAGACAAACCTTCCCATTTTCAAACTGAAGGATTCCTGTGTGAGAAGAAGATACAGTGACTTTGAGTGGTTAAAGAATGAGCTGGAAAGAGACAGTAAGGTGAGTGAGCAATAATGTAATGTTTCATGCTAATCATAAGTATTGTAGTTACGACGATCTGATGAGTGACAATGTTGGTGTTACAGGTGGGGAAATGTACTCCCTTCATAGTAGGATTACACTGTAGGTTTTGTCTTCTGTGTTGATATAGTGAATGGAAATATAAGTTTTGTTGTGTCCTTATTAAATGTGTTAAATTAGTTTACATGCCTCTGCACTGGCATTCTTAAAAAAGTGTATTATTTGGCTGGAGCTCAGATATATCGATGTAAACGTCTGCAGTTTTGACTTTACAGCACAGCGAGTGTGGACTTTGGATTTCAGATTTTGGTGCACATTTGTCATCTTTCCTGTTATTTGTGCTAACCCCCGACACCTTCAGATTGTAGTACCATCTCTGCCGGGCAAAGCCCTGAAGAGACAGTTGCCATTCCGCGGGGACGAGGGCCTTTTTGAGGAGTCCTTCATCGAGGAGCGGCGATCGGGCCTGGAGCAGTTCATCAACAGGTCAGTCAGTTCAGCCCCTAAATTAAAGGTACAGTGTGTAGAATTAGGCGACATCTAGTGGTGTGGTTGCAGACTTTCCTAGACTGCGGTAAAGTCAGCCGTAGAGTGCGAAACTGTGGTAACATCGTTCTCCTCGCTCAGAGGCCATCCTTACCATAATAAATAACACTACCCCCGAAATGTTACACACTGTTCCTTTAAGATACATACTTTGTGTTTTTAGATGTAAATGAAGCAAACCACATTTGTCACATAAATATAAATGTGTTAATGTGACTCGCTGACAAAAAAAAGAGCTACAAGAATTGATTTTGAGGGATGATCAAATCTTGTAAAGCTCGTCTCAAAGCTGTTATTGTGTTTTACTGCAAGTTTTCTTGCCACAAAATGTGTTGGCCTAAACTTTCACATATTCAGTAGAGTCAGTCAGTCCTTGCCAAACAGGTCTAGCCCAACACAAGGCTTAACCTAATCTGTGTCTGTGCGTCAACTAACTAATCCACAACTGCATCTCGCCAGACTCCCATGAAAAGCATTTTAAAACAAGTGCATTTTTGTCTGTTGTCCGTCTTGTGTGTTTCTGTAGAATTGCAGGTCATCCCCTGGCCCAGAACGAGCGCTGTCTTCACATGTTTCTGCAAGATGAAAGCATTGACCGTAACTACATTCCTGGAAAAGTACGACACTCAGGGTTACTGTGGGAGGTGGGGGTTAAACTCTGGGGTGGACTCTCTCTTGCCTTTTTTCTTCTCTCAATCTCTCTTTCTGTCTCTTATCTCTCTTCCTGTGTATACTATTGTAAAGTCATATTCACTTTATCTTAGAGTTAGAGTATTTTCTTCTACTATACATCAGGACATGTTGATAATGTTTCAAACAATCTCCCCTCTGCATTTATTTTATAAGCATACCATCCCTCAGTATTAGGCATTTAATCAAAATTTTCAGGTATAAATACATTCAGTCTTTCCCTAAAGATCGTCATATATTCATTTATTGTATATAATGTGTATAAAGTAGAACAATGTCTAAATGTACTGTAAATGAGAGTTCTGATCCTATTTTTGTTCTCTTTGTTTTTTTTGTTGTTTTTTTAGGTATGAATGAAGTAAGTTTGCTTTATTTGATCCCGTCTCTAAGAGCTTTCTGGAAGTTGAAGGTGGCTGCATGGGCACTGTAAAGACCAAAGGCGATAGTTCACAAACACTTGAGCAGAACAATGCTAATGCCATATATATATAAACTATCACAGAGATCTGACTGTCACTTTACCTTGTAAATGTACCATCAAATGTCACATAAAACAACCAGTTATTCCCCCAAAATGTTGGTGTGATCATGGTGCGCTGCAGAGGGAAGAGCATTCTGCACGCCAGTTTTGCATTATCTGTTAGCATGTAGAGAAAAATGAATGTAAAAAATCTAATTTGCAGTTTTTTTAAATTGGTAATGAGTGTACCAGAGTCAATCAGCTGTTTCTCTGGAACTGGCTTGCAGAAGTTTCTCAGTCCACCAGTATCAGGCCACCACTCAGTGTTTTGAGTTACGTGAACTATTGTTTCCTGGGAACAAGTATTGTACATCACCCTGATAAGAGCAAATACTTATCAAACTAATCTTGATACATTGTCATTATAAAACCGCACTAATCATCGGCTGCATGGCAAACTTGCACGCTTTCTTTGCAATGTATGCGTCTCAGTGTCGCTGATGATTGTTTTTACATGCCTCTGATCATCATATTATTCAGATCTAAATTCCTCAGACGTGGATAAATGTGATGTTTTCTGTGAATAGTATTATAATATTGTGCCATTATATTAGTCAGTGCATCTGTAGATTCTGAGATTCACAGCGTTGACCAAATCCATTTAAAGCTTGAATATGTCTCATAGAGAGGCGAAGTCCCGCCCCCTTCCGGTGGACCCCGTAGGACCTCGTTTCGGAAAAAATATGTTCGGTAGTCAACGGAGAGAGACAAATAGTTTTTTTTTTATCCTTGTGGCGTGAATCGCACATGATATGTTTGTCAATTTAAAAGATGATTTTGCAAGTCATGAAAGTCGCAATTTGTCGTAGTATCATTTAGTTTTGTGTGGAAACCGCTCAGTGAACTACATCTCTCGCCCCCCTCTCGTGTGTAGTCTTTCTTATTAAACATTTTCACAGTATTATATTTCAGTTTTATGATAATCTGTGACTTTCCTAACTTGCAAAATTATTTTTTAAATAGACAAATATCGTATGTGTGATTCATGGCGCAATTCAAACTGGATCAAAAAAATATTTGTCTCTCACCATTGAATATCGTTCATATTTTTTCCATAATAAGGTGATCCACCGGAAGGGGCGGGACTTCGCCTCTATATATATATATATATATATATATATATTATTTCTCATATCTGTCTCTTTCTCTCTCTTATTGCAAAGACAATACAGACTGCTGCACCTGCCCCATGTACATTTATTTCGACATCACGTCATTATAAAGCTGGTGGAAATGTCAGAACTGATAAGTATCAACGGTGTAGGGAAAACACAACTATTGTTCCTGGACAAAACTAAGAGATCCAATGTATAAAATTGTTTGATGTTGTGTCTTTATTCAGTCATTCCACATACAGTATGTACATTATTTTGATTCAGTAATCAGTGAGAAAGAAAAAAACAATGTTTCCATATATCCTTTTTGTCATAGCTAGATTCTTTTTTTTTTTTTTACAATGGATTATTATGTTTTCTGAATGTCTTTTAAATTGAGTTTAAAAATGAGGGTAATTTTCCTGCTTTGATTAATGTCTTCTTTTGCTAGCGGAGATGTGATTTTGATGATAACCTCCCAAAGTCGAGCAACATGTAGCACCATGAAAAAGACAGTTGACATTTCATTCCAGTCAATATATACTTTCCCCCCGAGTTTTACGCTCTGAACAAGCTCTTAGACAGGATTGTTTCATGATTACTTGTTTTAACTCTACTGTCTTAGTTACATCTTCATGCCTACACTTTGGCTGCGTGTTGTCAAATCAGCTATTGGGAATGTTAAGTTAGGTAAATAACCATATCTAAGCACTGTGACAAGAGGTTCATTATATGAACAATATTTCATTGTTTAAAAGGCGTAATCAGCATCTGGTTTATTGATCTGAAATAAGGCTTTATTCTGCGCTTATTTTCAGCCGGTTTATTCTTTCTATCAATATTATTGTGAGGTGTATTAATACATGTTATCATTGCAGTTCCACTATGGGTGACGAGGAACTTCCTTGTTAATTCTGTCCACCGATTAAATTTCCTGCTGCCTGCTGTTTCATGTCTACATGTGTCTTTTCCGTTTTAAAAGAGGAGAAATAGAATCAGTAAAAAAAAAAAAAAAAACTCACCTTCCAGTTTGTGATTAATGCGTCACGCTGAGGCGGATCAGAGAGTCATGGGAGCTGGATGAATGGCTGCAGATTGGCAGATGACCTAATTTAACAATGAAATGGAAAAAGAACATGATGAGGTTGAAAACTCTTGAGGATAAATCTTGGAGGGTGATTTTCTTTGCATACATCTTACAACTTGTTCATAGAGATTTTACCACATTTTAAACAGTTAAATAGTTTTTACTTGTGGACTGGTAAGAAAGGGATGATATGAAAATGACAGGTATGGTGAGATCGGATTATGTTTCAATTTATAAAAATGCAAGGCCGTTCCCAGCTTAATTAATTAATTAGTTTTAGTGTTCTTTGGATCCTCCCCTTGACTTAGAGCAAAACTACAACACCCTCTACACAACATGTCAAAATAATATAACTTAAATTGAAAAAAACATGTACAGGTATTTTTTTTTGTGACTTTTTTACAATAAACATACACACAAGACGCAAAACACCCAGTACCCTTATACAAAATAACAGAAAAAGACGGGGGATACATGTCAACAACAAGTGCAAAGCTGCCAAACGACAGCAATATTGGCAAAAAACTGTATAATGTACAGTTATTTTAAACTTAATGAGTCATAACACAACTGAAAAGCTTTGTTTGTGTAACTATGATAGGTTAACAGAAAATTAATTGGCTACTATTTAGATAATTAATTGACTTATAGTTTCAGTCCAGTATTTCTCACTTCTGGCTTTTCAAGGAGGATTTGATTCACTCTCTCAAACGGTGTATAATTGTAAATATCTTTGGGTTTTGGATTGTTGGTCGTATAAAACAAGCAATTTTATATCTTATGTTACAGATTTTATTTACTTTTAATTTTTTGTTTCTATTGTGAAGCACTGTATTTTTGTTTCGACTATATAAATAAAGTTATTATCAATAATTTTAAGATGCTTTGGATCTGGGAAATTGAGTATTTTTTGCTACTTGGCATTTTATAGACAAAACTTACTTCATTTAATTGAGAAAATAACCAACAGATAAATCACTAATAAAAATAACTGTTCGTTGGAACCCTACTATATTGCAAAGGAAGTTTAATAAAGTATAAATTAGGGGTGAGAATAAAAAAGTCCCTACTTTTATTCCCCTGAATAATTTTTGCACGGTCCCTAAGAAAACTGAAATAGTTTAGCATTTTGTGTTTTAGCTGCATGGACTACACTCCAACTTTCTGTGTAGTTTCCGTTCATTATAAGCAGCAATGTGTCAAATAAGTTACTCAACTTTGACAGATGGAAACACATCAATAAGTAAAACTACTCTTTTATGGTGTTCATAAACCAGATTTATGCATTACTTGTAAGGTGTCCTAAAAGGCACCACCAAATAAAATGTATTATTATTATTATAACTACTAATGTATCAATATTTAATCTTATAAACAAAAAGATTTAACCTGAGCACAGTCTTAGTGCAGTAAATACAAAATACAGTTTATGTGGTAGAAAGGAAGCCTCATAAATACAGATTGTGTCTCTTCAGTGGCAACACTGGGTCTTTTTGTTTTTACTAAACATGAATCTTAAAGTCCTCTAATCTTTTGTAATCATCTTGTAGTTGGCCTTCAGGAAATACAGGGATTAACAGGGGAAGAGGAATTCTGGCCTCAGGTGGATTAAAGTTGTCCCAGAATAGTGATCTTGTGATGTGGATCTGGACCTGCAAGTGATCCAACTTGACTGTAATTGGACACAATTGTGGCTTCATGTGAATTTTAAAAAAAAGACCTTTAAATGGGAAATATTTTAACAGGAAATAAAAAGTGAAAAAAACTTCAGAGGAGCAACCAATGTAGACAGAATTAGAAAAATGAAATAGGTATTTTTCTGGGAGACAAACACTGACCCTGACCTTCCTCATCAGTGAGAACTGTGACCTACAAAACTAGCCAGCTTTGATGTGCTGGACTTGTCCCGAGTAATGAAAGTGGGCAGACAGGACGGGCACAGTAGGCCAAGGCGGAGATTAGGTGCTGTTTTGTTAGCGGTTCTAACACTGGAGCCCAGTGTGCAGCCGTGACGCTTGCTGTGTTTGCAGAGACACCCAGTTGGATTAGCTTGATAAAGTGGAAGTAAATTGAAAGAGCATCCCAAAGCAGTGTGACTGGGCAAGTACAAAAGCCGAGACGAGTGGCTACTTTAGTACCATCGGACGGAGAGCTGCGGTTTTGAGAGGGAGAAAATGCAATTCACAAATCCATCTCATTTAAAGTTACCTCTGGTTATAGTCCAAGGCATGAAAAAACAATACATCCAGCCTTTCCCAGGAACAGAAATAATAAAGAAACAGACGTCCAAACCTTTACACGTAAAAGGAAACAATTCACCATAACCAATAACAATCAAACAGTAAAGAAAGACAGCACTTTAATGGCTTCGTGTATAGGCCTATACGTATGTGAATATGGATGGCTTGCACATACAGAACATCTATTCACACGGATTCCCTCATTCTAAAAGTCAGTGCGGACTTTAATTTCTCATTTTAGTTGCCTCTTGTCAGTACAAACTCTATTAAATGGATACTACAGTGACTTTATATCAAAAAAGTAGTCAGCAGTGTGAACATGCTATGAATAAAATTAAAGAGGACCTATTATGCTTTTGTGATTTTTCCCTTTCCTTTAGTGTGTTATATAGTTTGTTTGTGCATGTAAAAGGTCTACAAAGCGAATTCCTCCACAGAAACACTGCTACTGAAACGCCTGAAATGCCTTTTCTTATGTAACATGGTGATGTCACTAAATAACACATTTACATAATACCTGCCTAGCGGCTAGTTTGGCACACCATCAAATAAACCTGTCGCAGTAGTCGTGTTACCGGTGTTACACGGTGGTCGGGCACACACCGAATACATTACGTACTCACCGCCCCCACTGACGTTTTGCTTTTTTTACAGAAATAAAACCCATTTAGTTCATTTTGGCATATCAGTGGCATTTTATCAATACATAGTCGGACAACGGGCGCTACCAACTGATAGTGAAAGTTGACAGATGGAGCGATGGCAGAGGATTTGGTGTCAAAGTGAAAAGCAAATGCACTTATTTGGCAATATTTCAGATTTAAACACAAAGCTATAAGAGAACTATAATGATAATGAGCTTTCACAGCCTGTGTGCGCGGCATTGCGGCGCCGGATACTGTAGAACCCTGCGGCCCCGCAGCGAAAGCTGGACCGGAGAGGCCAGACACACAGCCACCCGACTGTAAAGATAAAAGTAAGCGCTCTTCACATATTGACCGTTGTTGTTTTCTTGTAAAATGTCTGGTGTAATTGGTAAAAACGGTGTTGTCACAAGTTTATTAACTGGTGGGAAAATGTCCACACCATCACATCCCTACTCTCAAACAAAGCAAGTTAGAGTGGAGCTGGAGCGGAGTCTGAAGAGTTTGGTTCAGTTGACCAATCAGAGCAGACTGGGTTTTTTTCGGGGGGGGCAGGAGCTCAAACAGAGCGTTTCAGACTGCATGGGGAAAATATAGCGCTTTTTGAACATGAAAGCATGTAAACATGTACTTGTAGAAACCCAAAGTACAAGTACGCACCTGAAAATAAGCAGAACAGGTCCTCTTTAATATTGCAACGCTGAGGCACCATTATAATTAATGATAGAATAGATTCTTCAGGGGGAAAAAAATCATATTTCCATGCGATTACTCATTTCCACATTTCACTGTCTTACAACACACTCTGAAGTAACTCTGAATGACCTTCACTAATAATCAATGATAATGTGTCTAAGTATATCTTCTGGCTTGCACGCTTCTGCAACAATCAGCGCAAAGAAATGTGGGGTGATACACAGGAAAACACTAATGGAGACACTCAGTGTGGTAACACAGTAAAGGGAGTACTACATCCTTTTCAATCAGCTTCAATGAAGAGTTTGACCAAGCCGATACAGAATATATACAGTCAGACAGTGTGGAACAAGATGATTTTAACAACCTTAAAAGCTACTTAAGGGGAAGTAAAAGTGGAAAATTGTATGTAAAGGGGAGTTTTAAAAAAGAATAAACACCATATTTTCCATTGTCTGCTAATCAGCAGCTACATTTGCTGATGAAGACCATACGGTGCAGCTGAAAGCTCAGAAAAAGATAGTAAGTGGACATTTGAGTTAAGATTATGTTGTTCCCAGTGTCAAGAGTGAACTCCGCGAGTGTGTTTGTGCTACGTTAGCAGCTGTAGAGTTGCTGGTGGCTTTGTGTCCGCTGTAGTCACACACATGCCGTCTGTCAGCACGGCTGGTTAACGGTTAAATGGTATTAACATCCCTAGTACAGTGGGGTCAAATTTTCTGAGGACAGCCGTCAGAAATGGTGACCTCATATGTTGCTAGCTCCTCTGTGGTCACAGATTTCGGTGTAGCACCTAATTTTTTTAATTTATTTTTTTACATCAGAACATTTGATTTATTGATTGCTGTCTGGATGTAAAGAGAAATTCAACAAATACAACAAAAATGTTTCTAAAATACATCACCCACCCTATAGCTTTAGATAGCTTAGACTATATTCAGCAATTACTTTTTTGTTGGCATTGAGAGGTAGCCTACTGATTTAAATCTGATGCCACATAGTGTTTCAGTTGCATCAGACTGCACTGACTTTAAATTAAAATTTTTGTGCCCTCTCATTTACTTGCATGATGCCACTATGTCATCATACTTTGAGATGAGAATTTGCATGATGATGCATCAGTCAAGTCAGTCAGTGACACCAGAATGAAATTATTAAAAACTAGTGTTTGACCCTCCAGTATTCCCAGTTCACTGAGTGCAAATGCACATGAAAGAAATAGTTTGGGTTTCCCTCCTTTTCTTTTAATCTGTGGAACAAAGCAGCAGCGGATATAGTGTAGAGAGAGAGAGAGTGGAACCAGGGGCCTATACATAGCTGCTCTCACAGAGTGACGTCACTGACGCTACCTTTCCATATATGGGCATTCCTACTACGGGCAAGCAGGCACTCTCTTCCTCAATTCAATTCAATTCAATTCAATTTGCTTTATTGGCATGACTGTTAGGTGAACAATATTGCCAAAACGTCAATTCAATAATTAATAAAAAAAAAAGAACAAAATAAAAAAACAACATACATATATATATAAACACACATATATACAATTCCTTAAGCAAATTACAATATATAGATATTTTAAAAAGAACATGGAAATGGTAGAAAACAATAGAGAAATAATAAATGTTTGTTGTTTCAATAAAACAAACAAACAAATAAAAAACAATTAACAACAATATATTGCAACATCAAATATCAAATGTATATATAAAAAATAAAAATAAAAACAGAAATAATTTGTGTTTGTTGTGTCAATAAAACAAACAAACAAATAAAAAACAATTAACAACAATAAATTGCAAAATCAAATATCAAATGTATATATATATATATATTTAAAAAAAAGATCTCTCTCTCTCTCTCTCTCTCTCTCTCTCTCTCTCTCTCTCTCTCTCTCTCTCTCTCTCTCTCTCTCTCTCTCTCTCTCACACACGTGTGCTCACTTTCTGTATCTTAAACACTTCTTCGCTTTTTCTTTTGTCGTTCAATATCTCCTATATATCGATTAAAGCACTGAAACCTGATCAGAAAGGTATAAATATCATCTGGTCAATATTTCCATTCATGAGTGGAAAGCTCCGCCTCCCTATTGCGTCAGTTCGTTTGTATACACCCTGCCCTGCCGGTCGAAACTCCGCCCCTCTATTGCGTCAGTCAGTTTGTTTGTATGCACCCCGCCCTCCCGGCGGATCAAAACCACACACACACGTTCAGCCGAGCGGGATAATTTCTTCAGCGTATCACCGCAACAGCCTGTCTCCTTTCACCACTATCAACAAGAAGACATTAAAGGTAATACCCTTTATTATGTTTCAGTCACACAATTAAACATTTTACATTTCATTCAAGTCGTTTAAGTAACGACATTTTACCCGCCCGGGTTGTTTAAATTTATCATATTGGCGGAGTGATGCAATTCTCCCTCGTGTGTTGTCAGTTGTATTGGCACACTTATGTTTACAAAAAACATAATCTTTTGCTTTATGTTTGAGAATAAGTATATATTATAGCCGAGCGTTAAACACTTAATGTTCAGTTTTATTCACAGGAGGTGACGTTATGTGAGGCGGCTTTTATCTATCATTTTCAGCGGCTGGTTGTCAGTTGATGTAGTGGAACGAAAAAAATAGTAGTGATGGGAATTCCGGCTCTTTTTAGTGAGCCGTATCATTTGGGTCAGCTCACCGAGAAGAGCCGGCTCTTTCGGCTCCCAAACGGCTCTTCGTTTTACCACTTCTGCCTTTTTATAGTTCAGCCAAAATTTAGCGCTGTTTGGACCTATGATTAGTATGTGTGCAGATATATCACTTAAATTATTCAATATAGTTATACTAAACCTTATAATTTCCTGAATACCATAATTTTACATGCTGCTTCGTTTCTGACTGTCACTCATCTAGTCTGCTATTCGTGCACCGCACCGCACCGCACCTCAACCAGAACATCGAGTGATAACACGGAAACGTGTCCAGACATTTGTTTAATTATCACTAAAACAGTTTCAACGTTTTTCCCACAACGGTCGCCATCATTAACTGATAGCTTCCGACCGTTTCTACCTTAACCCTAAACGCCCCGTTTTCTGCCAATATACCTGAAAACACACGATAATTGTTAGGGTTAGGGTTAGCATCGCATCGCACCGCACCGCAACGCATCGTATCGCACCGCAACTATGATCCTTGTCTTTCATCACCTGATTGGTCACACAGACATCATTTACACAACATTCAGTCACAGTCAGTGCATGGAGTGCCCGTGGGGTCCTGCCATTCGGCCTTGAATTAATAATAAAAACAAAAAATAAAAAATGGCTCTCGGACGGGAGCCGGCTCCCATCGTTCACTTAAAAGAGCCGGCTCAAAGAGCCGACTCGTTCTTGACCAACACATCACTGAAAAAAACACAACAGAGTAGAAGACGGGGAAACTACTACCCATTTAGGGTTAGGGTAGAAACGGTCAGAAACGTATCAGTTAATGATAGCAACCGTTGTGGGGAAAACGTTGAAATGTGTTTAATGTTAATTAAACAAATGTCTGGACACGTTTCCGTGTTATTTTTACGTGTTTTTCATTCATTGTATTGGTTACTAGCCGGTTTAGTGAACCACGTTAGTCAGGGTGTGGGGTGACGGGAAGGCTGCGTTCAAAGACCCCCAAAAGCGCAGAATTTCTAACAATCCACTGAATTATCCTTAAACAAAAACACACTGTCTCAATATATAACTAAATACTCGCACAGCATTAACTCACTGTTAAATGTAATCACCAAAAACTGACATACATGTACAAGACAAACTCCAAGAAGCACCACTTCTGTTTGTACATTAGGCAATTCCGTAACCATGAAAGGCAACATTTCCACCACGCGAGAACCGAGCCACGTAGCTAGCTGGTGTTACCGTCCTCTGACAGATCAGGACTATCAGCCACATGGACAGCTGAATATCGCCAAGTATAGTTGACACTGCCCGTAAGTAAAGGCTATTTTAAGTTTGAATGCATTTTTATGGCAGCCTTGGCAGCCCAACATCCGCGTTTCATCAAAGTGAGCCATGCTTCCGGGTAATGCTCACTGGTGTACTGTCTGCGTCCAGGGTGGTACCATGCTGGGGTTGCATCAGCCGATTTAAAGCACTTCAGTAATTAAACATGTAGTGTAATTACTGTGGTGGAGATGCAGAACACAGGAGTAGATAGTCAGGATGTGTAATAAGAGCCAAACCTACTGGTTAGGTGGTGGTCAGGTGCTGGACTAACCAGGTAGCCACATGCCACGTTACTTTATTAAAATCTAGGCTTAATTCACTTACACTTCAGTACATTTCAGCTCAATACAGCAAAAGACAAACCCTTAAAAGGCTTATGTGGTCAGGTTTTGTTATTGCTTATCGCAGCCTGTCATTACTGTTGTTATAAATTGTTTAATTGCTTTATTATTGACAAGTAACAGCCCCAGATTTGCCATATTATTTACATTTTTAAGAAGTTAAAAAAAATTTTTATTGGTGCACAATAGGGCTGTGTTTTAGCAAGAATCTGGCGATGTTATACGTATCATGATACTGGGTTAATGTGATATATTGCAATACTGTAAGTGATGCAATATACTGCGATTTTTTTTTTTTTTTTTAAACTAATTTTAGTAAAACAGTCATAGTGTAAAGAACACACCAGGGATTTTAGAATAAGAAAAAACAACAAATGTATATTGCATGCAAAAAAACTACTTTTTTTTTGCCCCAAACTGCATGTGATAATCATAAAGAGGGCATGTCTGTAAAGGGTCTGTTCAAAATGTACCTTAAAGGGAGATTTGTCAGGTATTTTATCAACATGGGAGTGGGCAAATATGCTTGCTTTATGCAAATGTATGTATTTATTACTTGAAATCAATTAATAACACAAAACAATGACAAATATGATCCAGAAACCCTCGCAGGTATTGCATTTAGCATAAAAAATATGCTCAAATCATAACATGGCAAACTGCAGCCCAACAGGCAACAACAGCTGTCAGTGTGTCAGTGTGCTGACTTGACTATGACTTGTCCCAATCGGCATGTGTTTATCATAAAGAGGGCATGTCTGTAAAGGGGAGACTTGTGGGTACCCATAGAACCCATTTTCATTCACATATCTTGAGGTCAGAGGTCAAGGGACCCCTGCTAAAATCAGTGCATCCCTAGTTCTCGGTACATTATTGCATCAGCAATCACCGATTCCTAATTCAGGTAATGTTTGATGTGTAAGGAGGAGGCCTGGTGCACTGTAAATGTTGCATCCTCATCCTCTTAAATGAGTGGGATTGCTGACCATTTTTAGGCTCGTCACGTCTGATTTCTAGTAAAATGGTCAAAGTGAAGTTAACCAGAAATTGTGTGTGTAACAAGAAGAATGGCATGCACCACACCTTTTTAAAGCCAAGTCAAGATTTTGACTTGACACATTTGGTTAAATGCATGCATATTGTGTTGAGATTTGTTTTATATTTTTTTATTATGAATATATTTCGAGAAGCTGGGAAATGTGTCAGTTTCGGCTAGTTTCTAATTAGTCAGAACATAATTAAATACTTGGAGGGAAAATTACACAGAACGCTGCTGTCAAGTTTTTCTGCATACGTGGCCTGTGTAACTTAGTAGCCATTTGTTGGTGTGCATAGGTGTCCAGCTGATTATTTCTTATAATGTGTAGATTACTCATGATTTTGTGGCTGTTCATGTTAACGGTGTTGGCATTGGTCCTGGGAAAGTGGACAGACTCTTAGTTTGTCACATTCCATCTCAGCACAGAGCAGTTTTTGGCAGCGGGGCTTTCTTTTCAGCCAGGTGACTTTCAGGGTCGTGCAGTTCAGTCCCAGTGGTCGGTCTGTCCGCACATACTTTAGTTTACACACACACACACACACACACACACACACACACACACACACACACATACATACATACAGCCTTTATGTGAAACTAAAGTTTATCTTATACAAACATATATATTTCTGGCTCAAAAGACAAATTGTTCATAACTTCAAACGCCTGGAAAACCATTGTTTGTGTGTGTGGAGAACGGTTCAGTGACTCTGTACAGCCAGTCGTCATACGTGTACCTTCCAGGGTTACGCAAGGTCACATTCGCCCCTTGCAATGGATGTTCGCCCCGCAGAGTACTGAACATGTTGTTCCCTTTGTTCAGCTGCTGGCCCCACAAATGACGGAACGGTTGTGTTATTATTAATATTATTATTATTAATAGGGATAGACTGGTACATGGTTTACAGTACATCTACATTTTAGGCTGTAATTCCATGCACATTATGAGAAGAAGAAACAAAAAATACCACTATTATTATCGACGTAAAACACATGTTGGTACATGCAAGTCTTAGCAAAGTTCTAAAGTTAAAGGCGAGGTTAGGTCCTATCTGCAAATACTACACTACTTTTACGACTACTACAACTACCACTGACATGACTAACCATTAACAATTTGGTAAAAATGGACTATGTCCATGCTTAGCCTACTCGAGTTTGCATCACAAAGTAGTCTGTCCTGAAAGAGAGAATATACACAAGGATCAGCTTTTTAGCAATCAAAAGGCTGAACTCCGATTTTGAGGATATACTTGTGATTATTACAAATAAATGCCTCTTATTTTCATGCTTCATTACACTATGAGACAAAAAAAGCAGATCTAACAACAGTACCCTGAATTTAGCTTGACAAGAATGGTACTAGTGCAGTGGTACCCGATAACTTGGTGTGAGCGCTGAGAAGGCGGACGAACATTTCAAGCCTATCAGTCACTTCACCGGTCAGGCAGCAAAGAGAAGGAAGTGAAACACTAACCGAGCAACAAAGACCAGGCCGACTGTGTGGCACAGTGCGAGTGGGGTTGGATCAGAGGTTAGGCAAGAATGACTTTTCACACTTATTAAATGTGTGAAAGTAAAGATGGACGGACAACGAGTAGAAGCCTAACCAAAAGCCTTTCACACTATTTTCATGTACACTATTTTTTGTTGTGCTGTCAAGTTTTTTCTTACCACGTGTCCAGTTAAAACCAAAGTTAAAGTCCTGCTTAAAGCAGAACATGCTTGCTCCACTTTTCCCCTTGCAACATGAAGCGGTTATCACCGGTTGTAGTGACACCAATTCAAGCTCCAGGTACTTTAAGGCAGTGGTGAAAAGATAAAAGGTGCGTCAGATGATATTACAGCGTTTAGGAAAAGCGTGGATACTAGGGCTGTCAATCGATTAAAATATTTAATCGGGATTAATCGCTTGATTGTCCATAGTTAATCGTGAATAATTGCATATTTTTTATTTGTTCAAAATGCATCTTTAAAGGGAGATTTGTCAAGTATTTAATGCTCTTATCAACATGGGAGTGGGCAAATATGCTGCAAATATGTCTGTAAAGGGGAGACTCATGGGTAGCCATAGAACCCATTTAAAAAATTGAAACAAATTTGTGTTAACGTGTTATTATCACGTTAACTTTGACAACCCTAGTGGATACACATCAAAGCAAAACAGTGCCAGGGAAAATGACAAAACAAGTATTGTATGCAAATTGTATTTGAGAATTTCTGGTTTGTAGACTTCAGTGAGAATGCCGAGCGCCACAACCTCACAAAGTTCAGTTTATGTGAAGTGTCAGGTCACACGGTATGTTAGACAACTTTAAAAGAAAGAAGTCTTTTCACCTGTAGATTATGTTAACGTCTAATTATGGCCTGTTCTTTTTCATAGCACACAGGATACGAGCTCTCACAATGTTTCAGCACAATGACGATATTCTATTAATACCGTAAAAACAACATAACCTATTTATCAAAGCTCCTCTAGTCGTACCATTTCAAAAGAGAATATCCTGCCCAGTACAGTTAAGTGTTGGGAGAAAAAATACTGTCAAACAATGAAATCCAAACAACAGCGAGAGCACCCAACAATAAACAGTCAGCCCTCTGAAGACCGATGGGAAACTGGTACATGGTGGATATTCTCCCACTCCCCACTTGCTGCGACATTCCAGTAGCGTTTTCCACTCACACACACACACCAGGAACTGAGATCTGAGAGTGTCTATGTCGTGTCAATAAACATTTATTACTGAGCTACTGTGCCCGGCTGGCTGTGATCTCCTCAGGGGTTCGAAACCCACGGCGCACACACCTTCACTAAACACTACAGAAGTGCTTAACTGAAACTATGAAAATTGTAAAGCTGTAAAAACACAAACATTTGTTGGGAAACGTCTTAGTATTTTCCTTTCAAAGTAAGATTTTCTTCCACGTCTGCAGACACCTGAAGGTTACAGAAATGCAGACCTGCTTTAACCTCACGTTAAGGGTGGTCTCATTAAAGCGATGCTAGAGCCCCCTCTACCCTCGTCGATGCCTCCGTCACGTCAGCTAGTCGCTAATCTTTTCCTTGTGGTTTTCACGAGGTGGGTGCCCGTTTGTGTAAGTGGGGCAGATTTACTGTATGCCAGCTAGACGGAGGTGTGTCTCACAAATGTGGCGTATGTAAGCTCCACCACAGAACAACCCACACATGAAAAGACGGAGTGCTACCTGCAGCCATTTTCTACTCTCATTCTTAAAATGAATACACTTGACTTTTGACAAGTGTTTTGTTTCTTCTGCAACTAGAGTGTATTTAAGTTTTTTAAGAATGGGACAAAGTAAATGGCTCTAATGACTAGTGCCTCGGGCCAACGGTGCTCCGGTTACAACAGGTTTCTGGGATAATGGTCCTGTTACTTTGACTTAGCATTGCTGCGACTGCTGCCACGGACTCTTAAGAGGATTATCTGGAGAAGAAACAACCCTGCTAACCTCATTATGGCTTGTTGTCGCTCATCAATCCATTAATACAAACAACGCATGGCTTTGTTTTGACAACATCAACACAGCACTATGGTTATATAACAACACAAGCAATGTTATTTCTGCTATGTCATGGTGGCATCCGTTGTTTTAATTATCCATCGCAAAATGGAAACTTTCCTTTTGCCACAAAGCTCGGCACAAATCTGCTCTCAGGTTAAAACAAGAAGCTGAATTATTCAGAAATGCTGCACCTCACAGTCCCATTATTAGTCTCAAGATTCAGAAATGCAATAAATTAAGTTACAAACGTTAAGTCCTGAAAGGTGATATTTTTTTTATCTTGTGAGCACAAGATAATTTCAAGATAAGTACAAACGCACAATTTATTTAATTGTGACCGTTTTAAACATTTTGCAGATGCTTGCCTCGTCTTTAAGGTTTTACATGGGCTTGCACCTCCCATACTTGGTCAGTTCATAATGCGGAAGAAGAGTAGCGGCAGGGCAACAAGGGGAACTACCAGAAGGGACTATGTTTTACAATTTGTTGGTTTTATTGTATTGTATTGCTTGCTGAAGCATTGTATCGATCATATTAGGCCACTAAGTAAGTGATAATGTCATTGTTGTGAAATAAACCGCTAGCTGTACATTATCCTGCTTATTACACGGCTACTTACTGAAAAAAATTATAATTTGACACAAAAACGGTCCGCCAGAGTCCGACCTCAGAGGTGCGCCCATAGCAACAGTCTGCTATAAAGAAATAACAGACCGTAGAATGCGAATAATAAGAGAAACTGAAATGTTGATTAATGTGCATTGTTCCTGGTAAATAAATAAGTTACCCGGTGCCCCCAAGATAATTATAAAAGTTATTATCTTGTGCCAACAATTTAAATTATCTTGTACACACAAGATAATTAATTTGTTCCAACAAGATAACTTGCTGGAACATGACATATTTTGTAGGCCAACCAGGAAGTTGGCATCGCCACTGGTTCCCTCGCCAAAAAGCCAATGGGAGTTTTCCATTGGGTTTTGGATTATTACAGAAAATAAGCTCTTTGGCAAACAAATTTTTATGATACTTAACATGTTTTGTTCAGCAAGATTGTTTTAGCAAGCTTAAAAAATTCACGCTTGTGTTTCAGGCATCTAACTAAGAACCCATTAAAAAAAACAACATTGACTTCCAGACGAGGGAGTCGGAGGAAGTGCTAAAATACTAACTCATTTCCGGGTTTTAGGACTCATTCCTGTACCACTCTTTAGGGGCTATGTACAAATGCCATTTTTTACCTGCTGCTTTTTATTTTATGCAACTTAAGTGTTTCTCGCGTTTGTGAGTAAAAACTGAAACTCTTCATTTAAAGGGCTGATTTTAACTGACAACATTTCACCTGGCTGTGCAGTCAAAGTGGGAAGTAATCCGCCTCAGACATCACACGTGACGCCACAATAAAAAAAACATGTGAAAACATGTAGTAAGATAAGACATGAAGTTCTGAGCCATTTTGACCAAGACAACTTTTGGATTGTTAATGACATTCACACTCACTCATTCACACTCACTCGATGTGTGAAGCTTCAGTCTCAACGTTGTTCTGTGGCTCTTTGTGGACATCTGAAAGTCCCAAAGTCAACTTTGTTTAGTGACACTTTTAACCTTTCAAAATGACACCTCCCTTCCAAAAAAAGAGTCAACATGACAGGAGCGGCTGCGTGAAGGAGTACGTTGACTAAGCATGGTGGAGCATTTCATCGAGGTGGAGTAAACCCACAGGTGTAACCTGTTTAAGCACCTGGATTTCCCTCCAAAGCCCACAGCTAAAAATCTTTTGTAATGATATTTAGAGATTAAAAATGTTCTATATTACCTCCACAAATCCAAACTTAAGTCTTAAGTACTACATAACTGTAACCGTACTCAGCAATGTAGGCTACATGAATATCGTAGAGCCTCAAATAAGTTTTAGGTTGCTGGAAGTGGCCCAGGGTTCCCTGGAACATTTTTCTGCAGGGTGTGTTTGTGTTTCATTACATTGTAGCATTTATGTCACCGCCCTCAATTTGTACGTGATTATCAATGATTGATTGAGTCGAACCTGTCTTTGTGTTATCTGGTAATCTAACCTCCACCAAGGACAAACAGAAAAATGGATCTGTCCTCATCAGATGTGCTTCCCGGTGTACTTGGCCTGTTATGGACTGTTCTTGCGAGTGTGTGTGTGCGTGTGTGTTTTGCAGAATCTGGTGTAATCATTATCACTCACCCTTTCCTGAAGTCGACAAACTCGTCGCTACTGACGTAAAATGTGCTGCCGCTGTCCTTGAGGATGTTTTTTTGTCTGTTTAAACAAAGTAAAATCATTGATAATGCATGGGACAATAATCAATATAACTGTGTACTGCATTTCGATTAGGGAACCGTAACTACTACCACACGCATAAGTGCATTACAAAGTCATTACATACGGTTTGACTTTAGACTTTAAGGGGGAAATACTCTCCACAGCACTAATAATACATACAACAGCACAATATTAACAACATGCATAAACCAGCTGTTTCTAGCAGGCCATAAACAGCTGTTTCTAGGTAACAAAAACAGCTGTTTGTAGCGCCCCAAACGGGTGTTTCTAAGCCACCAGAACAATTGTTGCAGTTGCATTAATAATTAAATATATATATATATATATATATATACATATATATACATATATATATATATGTATATATATATATATATATATATATATACATATATATACATATATATATATATGTATATATATATATATATATATATATATATATATATATATATATATATATATATATATATATATATATATATATATATATATATATATATATATGTATACATATATATACATATATATATATATATATATATATATATATATATATATATATATATATATATATATGTATACATATATATATACATATATATATATATATATATATATATATATATATATATATATATATATATATATATATTTTTTTTTTTTAAGAAAACAATTGTCTCTTCGCAATTTTTAACAGCCTCCTCAGTCGCTTCATCCTGGCGCCTGGCCTCGTTAATTGTTGGTGATTTGACCTTTTCTAGTTATTATATGGGGTAAGGGTCAGTTTTTCGATGCAGTGTATTTTATTTGTATCTTCTCCCAGTGCAGCTGGTTCACCTTATCGAGCTGCTGGTTCACGCTGTCCTTCTCTCCCTTGTTGATATTAGCTTGCAGAATTCAACCATATCATCCCGTCACAGCCTCTGGCTTTCCCAGGCTTCTCCCTGTCGGCCCCTATCTGCTGCAAAAACATAACACAAGTAGCAAAGTAGTCTTTCTCGCAGTGAGGGAGTGGTGAGGAATGGGACTAGGTGTTCTTGTGTGTTTTTAGAAGGGTGTGTACTATGGCTGGATTATTTGTTGAATCAAAATTAGATCGCAGGTTTTCTTTTGTCTTCATGGGATCTCTCTGTGCTCCACTACTGCGTCTCATGATGTCCTACTATAGTGTCAGAGGTGGAGGTATGAATTCCTGGAAGTTGTGTAACTGGTATTTATACAGGTTCACGTGTAGCGAAATGTCTCTTTTTGTTGTCTCTCCAAACCTGCCGACTGACTCACTATCTCCTTTTTGCTCAAGAAGAGGAGAATATTCCAGGAAAGTTTCCAACATCGCTGGTGTTACCTGGGTTCACTTGAAATGTGTGATATCGGACTACATAAATAAACTTGACAGCTGATGCTACAAAGTTGTCAAGTTGATTTGAAAAGCCCACCAAGACCACCTTTTTTTTTTCTTCTTTTTTTAACCCTGCCTTGGTTCCCCTGCAGTTTCAATACCTTTCCTGGAAAGAAATTATGCTATAATTCCTGCACAGAGCTGTGTGAAATGTAAGCTTTGACTGAATAAGTTCCCTGTTTTGAGCTCTTGTTTCTTGTGTTTTCTCACAGGTCCTAATCTGCAAAACACCGTAACCACAGACCTGCCATTTCCTGTTCCTTGTGCTCGAGCGACTGTCGACAAGTCATCACACCTACTCTTAAGGACCAATAATAAACAAGCGCTTGGTTTTACCTACCCATCTGCTCAAAGCACTTCTACTCTCAGACCAGTCACACGTGTTCTGTTTAAGCCGTGTCGATCACACACACCCGCCCACGCTAGAAGGATTTAAAACACACACAGCCTGGTTCAGCGCCCACACACAGTCACAGCAAATATGGCCCACAAGCTGGCCAACTTTGGCAAAATCCTGCTGCGTCGCCGGGCGTTGGACTGCTCCAGCGAAGAGACCCGGTTCGCCCGCTGCCTGTCCACCCTGGACCTCATCGCCTTGGGGGTGGGCTCCACGCTCGGCGCCGGCGTTTATGTCCTCGCTGGCGAGGTCGCCCGAGAAAAGGCGGGACCCGCCATCGTCCTCTGCTTCCTCATCGCCGCTCTGTCCTCCATGTTGGCCGGCCTGTGCTACGCCGAATTTGGCGCCCGTGTCCCCAAAACGGGCTCTGCATACCTCTACAGCTATGTGACGGTTGGAGAAATCTGGGCCTTCATCACAGGGTGGAACCTCATCCTCTCCTATGTGATAGGTGAGTGGAGTTGCAGCGCTTTTGATGTTGCGTTCACATTTTTCAGTCACTACAGTGTTGACTCATATCTGTTGTCACCTTTAGGTACGGCCAGTGTTGCCAGGGCGTGGAGCTCAACGTTTGACAACTTGGTCGAACAAAAGATCTCCGGCTTCTTCCGAGCCTCCATGGCGATGAAGGTGCCGGGGAACGTGCTGGCAGAGTACCCCGACCTGTTCGCCCTCATCCTGGTCCTGCTGCTCTCTGGTGAGTTAGCCCCGCTGCTCATCATCAGTCATTATTTTCAGTGATGACAGATTTGCAAGATGATAACTAAGATAGGAAAGAAGAAATTAAGAAATAGCATTGCATTAAAAGCATTGCATAACAGCCAGAACAGTTGTCACACTGACATTGCAGCTATGCCAGTTGCAGTGTTAGAAAGAAGTAATTGATTGGTGTCGCTGACTAAATGGTATGTTGGGACGTGATGAAGTACGAACACATCCACCCACATAGCAGAACACGTTGTTCTTGGTGCTGAAACATGAACTCTCTCTTCCTCTATCTCCTCTCTTCCTTCCCTCAGGACTTCTGGCCTTTGGCGTGAACGAGTCGGCGCTGGTGAATAAGATCTTCACAGGCATCAATCTGGTGGTACTGGGCTTCGTAATCATCTCTGGGTTCGTTAAGGGGAACGCGGCCAACTGGAACCTGACGGAGGACGACTACAAAAGCTTCATAAACGGCACCAACAGCAGCAGGCCTTTTCAGTAAGTATCTGACAACTGCCAGCGAATTAATTCATAGTTTTTACTGTTTCACCTGCGTGTTGATTGTTAACCTATTTGTCTTTCTTCACTCAGAGTTGAAAAGGAATTTGGCGTGGGTGGCTTCGCGCCATTTGGCCTGACTGGAGTCCTGTCTGGTGCCGCCACCTGCTTCTACGCCTTCGTGGGCTTCGACTGCATCGCCACAACAAGTGAGTGGTTTTTAATATTTTCCATAATAAACAGTGTAGAGAAGGAGAGGGGTTCACGGTAAACAGACATTCAAATGTTTACTTAAGTATTTCAAGTTGCTTCCCACACTTTCTTGTTTGATTTGCACAAATCCTGTGACATGGGAAGTAGTTGAGTTTCCACCCTTATGGTCACACACACATGAAGTGGAACTGCTTCTGATAGTGGGTTTTCATTTAATATTACACGAGTACATCTGCGTGAAAGGGTCGTGTTATGTAGGGGTGGAAGAAAATATCAAATATCGCAATGTTTTTGTTTTGTGATACTGTATCGAATCTCAAAAACATTTGTATTTAACGGCTTTGTTGAATACTCAATTCTGATTGGACAATCACGGCGTTCTATGGTCTGTTATTTCTTTATAGCAAACCGTTGCTATGTGTAACAGACCGTTGTTATGGGCGCGGACCTGATGTCGGACTCTAGCGGACCGCGTTTGAGTCAAATTATTGATTTCTTAAGTAAGTAGCCGTGTGAGAAGCAACAATGACCTGCTAGCTGTACATTATCCCGTACTTAATTAATAGTAAACATGCAAAGATTAACCCAGTCTAAAATCATTTTAACTCAGATTTTATGCATATGGTGGTGTGTTCTATATACTATGACAGTTTTCCTTCCGTATTGTATCGCCAGTTTTTTGCCAATACACAGTCCTAGTGTTATGTAACTTGTTCTCCTACGGTGTCAAGACCTTCGTGTCTTGTTCAGGTGGTGTGAGGAATGCAAGGTATTTACGTGCTTTATGATCTTGGAGCAAGCATAACATTCTCTTCTTGTTTCCTGTCCTCAGGCGAAGAAGCGAAGAACCCCATGCGTTCCATACCAATCGGCATCGTAGCCTCGCTGCTCATCTGTTTTTTCGCCTACTTTGGCGTGTCTGCCGCTCTGACGCTCATGATGCCGTACTACCAGCTGAACACCCAGAGCCCTCTGCCTGAGGCCTTCAGCTACGTGGGCTGGGGTCCCGCCAGGTACATCGTGGCTGTGGGCTCTCTCTGCGCTCTGTCCACCAGGTAAGGAGGGAAACTGTGCTCTTGCTGTCACACAGTGTGTTCTGTTTACACAACGCCGTAAAGCTTTTTTTTAATACTAACTATTGCTGTTCTCTCAGTCTGCTAGGCTCTATGTTCCCCATGCCTCGTGTTATCTACGCCATGGCGGAGGACGGGCTGCTGTTCCGTATTCTTTCCAGGATGAACGAACGCACTAAGACGCCTCTCATTGCTACCATCACTTCAGGCATCGTTGCCGGTAAGCTTGTTTATTTTTCATGTTTTTTCTTCGTCTTTGTCTCTCTGTGTGTGTGTTTATCTTTACCTGTGTATCTTTCTTGTCATGCGTGTTCATTGCTTCAGGGCCACCAGTCATTGCTGCGTCTATCCTAAGCTGTCAAGTCTTATCGAGAGTTGTTGTAGTTTGCCGAGGTCACGCCTCTGTCTCCTGCCTCAGCTCTATCTAGCAGCTTGTCGGTTCAAGATCGATACCTCTTAAGAAAAGTCTGCAAAAACACACCTTTTCCCACCAACATTATCGCGTATATGAAGGTTTTTTTAAACACGAAAAAACCCATCTAAAAATAGGCGATAGACTCCTTTCCCATTGCGAGTATGATGTACTGTTGCACTGGCCTTGAAATGTAGGGTTAGTAAACAATGAATATCTTACAGCGGTTACTTCTTTCTTTATATTTGTTACTTATTCAGTCTCTCTTTCAAACTCTCAAACCAGAGTGGAACAGTGGAAACAAAGACGGTTTTGATGAGTTTTATTTTGTTTCGGTCGAGTTTGAAGGAAGTGTGTTTTACGACTATCGGCGAGGTAGAATGACTGTTGTCTGACCGGAGTCTGGTGGCTTTGAGGAGACCATATTAATTGTGTTTTTTGTACGTTAATACATTATAATAATTATCCAAATCCCTGTTGATTATACACGTAGCATCACACCAGAAAAGGGGTAAAAAAATTAGCGTTTCCACTCGGGTGTCATGTTTCCATCACTGCTGATAGGAGCTGGAGCCGATAAATACCTGTAAAGCGTTACAGTATAAATGTTCTAAGAAATCAGTTTTTACTTCTACTTACAGCTCTGATGGCTTTCCTGTTCAAACTGGCGGATCTGGTAGACCTCATGTCCATCGGCACTCTGTTGGCGTACTCTTTAGTGGCCATCTGTGTCCTCATCCTCAGGTCAGCACCTTTTTAATCTCTACAAGCACAAAGACACTCTCAAAGTGTTGTTGTGATCATGTGTTAAATACGATCTAGCAGCTGCACTAATGTCATCGTAAAGTATCAACAAAGCCAGTTTAAAAGAATAGTTATACGTTTCGATAAATTAATCTCATATTGGCATTGGACTAAACTGAACTCTGACATACTTCCCTCCCTCCACAGGTACCAGCCAGGCACCCTGAGTTCGTCCAGCCAGACGGAGAAGCTGGTGGAGCTGGTGGAAGGGGAGAAGGTGGCCGTAAGTGGAGGTGACAGCGGCGACGAGTCCGGCACGGAGGAGAGTCCGCTCCGCGAGACCTTCACCGTCAAGCTGCTCTTCTACCCGAGTGGAAAGATCCCGACGCAGACCTCTGGGAACATCGTCTACGCTACCACTGCTATTATTTGTAAGTGTGTTCTGGGAGGAATCTAAAGATAAAGCTCGTTGTTGGCTCGTGTCGGCCGATAAATGCAAATATACAATAGTAACGTCTCCTTCTTGTCTCTCTGCAGCGCTTTTTATCACCGTACTGTGCATTATCCTGGCCAACCTTCTCCCAGAGCTGCTGTCCGGGCATCCAGGCGTCGTGGTGCCCTGTGTCATCTTGACTTTGCTCTGCGTCGTCTGTCTCGTCATCATCTACAGGCAGCCGCAGAGCAAAGAGGCTCTCACCTTCAAGGTAAACAAAACCCCGAGAACAAAAAAAAGAGATCTCACTTCTTACTTACTTTGGCACACGTTGTTCCCTGATTCTGAGTGCTACGTCAAGCAGAACCAGGTCAATTTTAAAATAGTTGTGCTGACTTTTTTTTTTCTTTTTTTTTAACTCACATCCTCCATTTCTCTGTTCTCTCAAGGTCCCTCTGCTTCCCTGGCTACCCCTGTTCAGCGTTTTCGTCAACATCTACCTCATGATGCAGCTGGACATGGGCACGTGGATCCGCTTCGCCGTCTGGATGCTCATCGGTACATTCGAACGTTACTTATCATTAGGGCTGTCAATCGATTAAAATAGTTCATCGCGATTAATCACAAATGAATTGCTGCATTTGGCATAAAAAATATGCTCAAATCATAACATGGCAAACTGCAGCCCACCAGGCAACAACAGCTGTCAGTGTGTCAGTGTGCTGACTTGACTATGACTTGCCCAAAGACTGCATGTGATTATCATAAAGTGGTCATGTCTGTAAAGGGGAGACTCAAGTGGGTACCCATAGAACCCATTTTCATTCACATATCTTGAGGTCAGAGGTCAAGGGACCCCTTTGAAAATGGACATGACAGTTTTTCCTCGTCAAAATTTTGTTTAAGTTTGGAGCGTTATTTAGCCTCCCTCTAGCTCTAAAGCTGAACCCGCTACAACCTCCAGAAGATTGACATCGCAACTTGCGTTCATACATTAAACAAATTGATGTCATTAAAACTAACATGTGCTAACACGTTATTATCGTGTTAACTTTGACAGCCCTAGTAATCATATTTTCATTTCTAGAGCTGCACATTCTCGTGACTGTTATACTAACTTCCCGTTGCCTCTCTCTCTTCCCTTCCAGGTTTCCTCATCTACTTCTTCTATGGTATTAGGAACAGCAGTGAAGCTGCCAAAAGGTCATCCCCTCGCAAATACGAGCCCGCGCTGCAGACCAAGAGGCCAATCTACACGGGCGCACCTGACGACAGTGACATGGAGGCAGGCGGCAGCCCCTGATACACACCGACGTTAGACCTGGGGGAAGCGTTGCCAGAGCATCTACACTCATCTTGGCGGTCTGGTTGAACTGGTAGCCAAGTGCTGCAATGTAGGGCGGCTTGGAACGTGGCCCCTGGGTTTAAAGGGAGGAGGGGCAAGAAAACGCCACACACACAAACATTACCTCTGACTTGGAGGCTGATATAACTTGATGGCTAGACACTGTGACAGAGCCACTTTCTGGCCCATGTGTCTGTTTTAATCTGTCTGTCTTAGCCTTAGCCCTCTGGGAGATATTTACCTGCCTATAAACTCATGCTATGAATGGACCTTACTAACAAAAGAGAAGTTGGTTAACTGGTGTTAACTGTTTTGCTTCCTCTCCGTTATCGGTGCGTTGTGGCTGCGTGTGGAGCCACTAGGGGTGAATAAGAACTACTATATTTATATCACTAAAAGATTATGACTTGACCTCAATAAGCAGAAGCCACCGCAAAGTGACAGAGCCTTCAGTAGTTAAGGGGGTCTAGAGTATTCGGTCCTTGTTTATTGCACCAGCCTGTTCGTTTGTGTGTAAACAGGGTAGCGCTGAGGCTGTGTGGTTTACAGTGTCCGTCAGGGCCTCAGTGCAGTTAGGTCAGTAGCACATAGACAACGTTGATGTCATCTACACTGTACGGCTCAGTGTCTGAGGCTGAATACATGCTTTACAGATCGCCCCTTGTTGTCCCCCCCCCCCCCCGCTCCCAGAGAACAGCCATACAGTAACTGTACACCGCACCCTTTAAAACGGTATGAAATTAGCTGCTTTTCGTAAATTATTCATGTGTCTTGCATATAGACTGTGTTGAAATGGTATTTGCAGGCATTTTGTGGCCTTTTGTTTCAACCTAAACCAGATAATGAATGTTGTTTTTTTTAACGGCGACAACACTTTTCGACCCTTAAAGGGTCTCGAAATCCAGATATTGAAGTAAAAGCTGCAAAGCAGGAGTTAATCTCTGCTATGCTTTCTGGTATTTACTGTTGTGTAATCAATCAGTTGTCAACTATTTTGATAACTAATAGACCAAAAAAACAAATCGATTAATTGAGAAAACAAGCGACAGATTAATCCTTAGTATCAGCCCTAGAATATGGGGTTTTCTCCAAAACAACATGGGCATGTAAATATCTGTATGCATCTTAAGTTATCTATCTAGCTACTTTGCTAGTTCCAGATTTCATTTACACACTTGCACCTTGTTTGTTTCATATTCTTTGCATGGCTGTTCGCACATATCTTCACAGATCTGAGGAGGTTGATGAGATTTGCATTTAACAAGCTCATTATTGGCATTATGTTATCTCCTGACGGGCATTTAAAATCTCAGTTAATATATAATCTGTCCACCTCCGACTGATCTGGGAGCTGGGAATCTGTTTCTGAACATGGGGGGGTCTGTCTGTCTGTCTGTCCTTCGTCATCTTATTCACCTTTTTGTTTTTACTTTCTTGTGAAAAGACTCACTAAGGTTCTTGTTTAGTTTCAATTGAAACTTGTTCTCGGCAGCTTCGTCTGTCGAGTTCCCATCACTTTTATTTTATTCAACTGTATTTTATTTTTACTACTTTATTATTAACTTCTACTGATAGAACTGTTAATATTTTAATGTTTATAGTGTTGTTTTTTTGGGGGGTTAGCTTTCTTTTTTTGCCTTCTCATATCTATCTCAATCAGTTTTTAATATGCGTTTTTAGATGTTAATGTATTTTAATTGTTACATGTACAGTTTTTAGCGTGCCGGTCTTTGTTGTCTCGCGTCACCAAATGATTTAATCCTTTCTGACCAAATGAACGTGCTTTTTGGAAAATTAAATCACAACGACCACTAAAAGTTGGTCTCTAAATTGTGTAATATAAAAAGAAAATGTTTTTCCCCCTCTGGAGTCAATATAACTTATTGTTTGAAGTACCTTTTTGTTGTTCTAGTAAAGTGCTTTACTGTAGAATGTACAGTATTTGTTTAAAACCGTATCTTTATTTGTATAATGCTGTAAATTATACAAACTTTCTTTAACATATGACCCCGAGTATAATTTAGTAAGAGATGTTTTTTTTTGTAAATTACACTTTGAAGGCATTTCTTTTGACACTTAATGAAATCCAAATATCCTTTTTCAGATGAAATGGTCCTGGTGGATGCAATATTTAATCATCGCTGTAGATGCTTAAAACTGCTTAAACTAAATAACACCGCTTAGAAAATCTCCCCCCCTTTTAGACGTATCACCCATTGTGCTGAAGGGAGGGAGGTCCAGTAAAGGTAGATTTGGATTCAGTCAGTGTTTCTAGCTGATGTGCCTAAAGAACCATCCTCCTGCCTGAGAAAAACACACATGGGTTAGTCAAACAAAGAGTACAGCGACATCTTGGATGTTTCAAAAACGTCATGACTTGTACAGGAGATTTGAACTCTGCTTTGCCTGTGATATCATTAAAAGGTTTAGTGGCTGTGACTCGTGTCACACAGAGCTCTTCATACTCAGCCCTTGTGCCTTTAAAAAATTATAATATCCCCTCCTCAACGCCATCTCATTAATAATCTATTTTTGTCTTTGTTTTATATCCTGTACATATGGCTGTCATGTAAAAAAAACGAGCTGTATTTTCAATGTTTCTTTTTTTTAATAAAACAATATTTCATGCTTATGGTAGATAAGAGTCTGTGTTTTATCTACATGTTTATTTTTTTTATTTTTTTAAGGAAGCTTCACACATTTCCTCAGAATGAGCTGCAGGCCAGAGGCTGTTGGTTTTCTCCATGAGTCACCTGTGACAACTATGTTAACAATGTACTCTGTCAGTTACATAATGACTCTACCCTTGGGCTGTTTTACTAACTTCAGCCAACAGTTTATTATCTCTACACAGTGTTCATCTATTTCCAATTTATTTATTAGTGAGTAAATAACTTGCTAAGATTAACATGTCCCTGTATCATTGCCGAAGTAAAGATAGTCTAGACAGAAGACATTAAAATGATGTTCCTTTATGTCATTTCTCATTGAGACTTGCATGTCATAACCCAATAATAAAGTCAATTATCTATTACAGCCAACGGAATAAACTCATGTCATACGAACACCAGTTTCAATAGTCTATTCACTTGTTTCTCCACCCGGTTAGCCTGTTATCAGGCCATTAAATAGGCGTTATTGTGGTTATAAGCCCCATAGATATGGGTCAGTAGGGCCCTGCTACACCCACTAGTAGGTTTTATCTATTCAAAGAAGGTATAAAAGAAGACGACAGCGACCGTAGTAATTATGACAGGAGCAGAAGCAGAAGTCAAGCGCTGTAGTATAGACAGAGTGAAACTGTGGCAAACGCAGGAGTTCGGTGTTAACATCCCGTGTGAAACCAACCAATGTGTAGTTGTCATTGTGCTGACAAGTCTCACTTTTGAAACATAGTTATTTTAAGCCAAAACACAATGTTGTTCCCTAAACCTAAAAGTGTTTTTGTTGCCTAAACCTAAAGAAGCCAATTTTGATTGTGTTCAAAACGTTTAATTCAGTTTTACAACGGGTTGCTTTTATGATTTGCTTTTACTTTTACAACGTAGTAGGTGTAGTAGGCCCCTATTGACCCACATGTATGGTGCTTATAGCGACCGTTAACGCCTCTTTAAATGGCCTGATAACAATTGTAATTGAGTGGTTACTCTCTGTCCGTGTTCACCTTGGGTGTGGATCCCTGCATGCTCAGATGGATCTTGGACTTTTTGACGGAGAGACGGCAGACAGTTCTGCTAGTTTCATCACCAACCACATAATAAAGTTTGCACAGCAGAGGAGAGACACAAACTCAACAGGATAGTGAGATCTGCTGAAAAAATCATTGGTGCCTCGCTGCCGTGTCTGCAGAGCAAACGGCATCATAAAGGACTCCACTCATCCCTCACACGGCATGTTCGCACTCCTGCAGTCCGGGAGAAGATACAGAAGTATCAGATCAAGGACTACTCGGCTGCTCAACAGCTTCTTTCCCACAGCAATCAGACTGCTCAATCAGAGAACGTGAACTGCACTTAAGAGACTGTTCCTTTAAAAGATATTTAAAATTTTTAAATTGTAACTATTTATTCTATTCTATTTTAGCGTACTTTTAGCTTATTTATTAGTGCCCTTAATTATTAGGTAATTACGTTATAGTTTTCACCAATTGTTTTTGCACTGAATTACTGAGTGGTGGATGTAAGAAACACAATTTCGTTTTTATGTGGGGCATAAAAATGACAAATAAAGGAATCTTGAAAAACCTTTCTTGTCCCTATTCACACTAGGTATTTAACAGTAAAGTAAAACCAAATTGTCAATAAATAAAGTACAGAAAAATGTCTCATACAACAAAGTCATGTAAATAAGGAGCCATTTAGAAATCCAAACAATCCGGTCACACCACTTTTTGTGTGTTATTTGCCTTAACCGTAAAACACACAGACACACACACCCCTCTGACAAAATGGCCATACAGTCTACTTTCCATGCCTTCCCTGCTGCGTGAGAGGCCTGTTGTCCCTCTCTAACGTCTGTCTGGTCCATATTCAGTAACTTTGGTACCTACGAAAAACTGTAAAAGTGACTGAGAAATGATAATTACATGCATACAAAGCATTAGAAAAGCATTGTAATTCACATAAGTCACCTAGGCAAAGTCAAAACATCACTGAGGCCAGCAACAAGAAATGCAATTTATGCATTTTCACTCAACAATTATACCAAAGCAACGGAGAAAAAACTGTAAATTTGTACAAGTATTTCTATACAATATGTATTTAGAACATTTCTCTATTATTTTTTTTTATTTGCAAATTGTTTTTAACGTTTTTCAGTAGAAATAGGCCACAATTTGAACAGCTAAAACCACAAAACGTGTTGAAATAGCCCTCCATTCACACACTAAGGCTGCCATCTAGTGGTCGTACACAGCATTACACTGTTAACATTGTGGCTGTGGCCTATTACTGCCTGTTAGTTACACAACGATATGTCAGTTTATGGTAGAAAGAGCAGCGTACCTTCAATTTTTGCACAAGGCGAATCTTTATTAATGTCTCCAGGCATTTATTATTGATGACACTTGTGCTATAATAACCCCAGAGTCACAACAACATCGAAAGAGTCAACTTTGTCAGGGGTTTGTTTTCAAATAAATTATTTACAGGTTGTGTAATGTGATACCGTTTAATATTCACAGGATAAACACAGTTTTATCTATGAGCAGGAAGTTGACTGCGTGTGCTAATTAGGCTTCTTTTCCTCCAAAAGGCACTCGAAAGAGACACTTCCACTGTACGGTTAAAATAAACTAACTCACGCATGGTTATTTCTAAACTGTTAGAATAAGTGAATATTAATGCCACAAATCTGACCTGAAGTCTGAGCAATTGTGGGGTTCAAATAATCCGAATTTGTTGTTTCAGTGTTTCATCTTCATTCATTCTGCTCTTTCTGATGAGATTCCAGGTCCTGAATGAAATGGCTATTTATTTACACTATATCAAAAATAAAAGATATTTTCTTTCTTTGGAAAATTTGAGTTTAAATGGAGGCATGCATTGATTAAATATGGATATAATTGAATCTATAAACAGATTGTAGGCATAAGTGTGAAAGGATATTTATGACCTAAAGGTGTCATGTAATATTTAATGTTGGTTTAATATTCAAACAAAGTCATAAAATCAGTGTGGAGTGTGGAGACCCAAAGTGTTCAATATAACAAGTGATTATGACATAAAGAATTACATGAATAAATTGTAAAAATGTATAAATCAATCATTTTTGGAATAATTTCAGAAATTGTTTATTGGCAAAAGTATATTTTTATTTTAGGATATTTTGGTTTTTAATGTCACATTTTATTTTATAATTTCAAAAAATGAACTCTAATAAGAATGAGGAAATAAACATGTCGTAATAACGAGTTCAGTTTTAATCATTTCTTCAGTTATTTCACAAATTGTTAGTTTCATTTATATATTTTACATAATTTATCCACATGAATTTGTTAATTTATTTAACATTGAACACCTCGGGGTTCCGTACAAAAGGCTTTAAAGGTGCAGTGTGTAAGATTTGTCGGCATCTAGTGGTGAGGTTGCAGATTGCAACCAACTGAAACGCCTCCCGTGTGCCGAGGGCGTATATAGGAGTACTACGGTGGCCGACCGTGGCCTATCTAGAGCCGGTGTTTGGTTTGTCCGTTCTGGGCTACATGGCGGCCGGCTCCGTGAAGAGGACCCTCTCCGTATGTAGATATAAACAGCTCATTTTAAGGTAACGGAAACACAACAAGTCTTATTTTCAGGTGATTATACGCCAGGCCTATTCAATTACTTTTTTTTTTTAGAAGGGACAGATTTGAAACGTCTGATCTGCAAAGCTAGGAATTTAAATGGGAAAACATTACACCTTTTTAATCTTAGTAGGTTGTTGTTTTAATAAACACAATGTTGCATTTAACATCTTTTTGAAATTCAATTGAAGTCTCCTAAACTCCCTCTGCTTAAACAGCCTGGGTTAAAATATGGGTTTTAATAATAAAACACCCATAAACTGAGAATATTAGCAGGTAATTTAAATAAAAACACAATGATATTGATTTTAACAGTCAATAATGTGAGAGGTAACGTTGACCGACGGTAATAAACTCGCTTATTGGAAGAAATTATTACTATTTATTTTTTTTAAACATTTTTTTTATATTTATAAATCATCAAAGGGCCGGATTGAGGTTGTTAAAGGGCTGGATTCGAGCCGCCAATTGCATTATACACTAAAGAAAACTGCCAATAGATCCCCCTAAAAGCTACACACTGTACCTTTAAGGTTATGTCTCAACCGTTCTCACCAGTAAACAAACACAGAGTAGTAAACATGAACTTGGGTACTTACCATGTTGATAAAAATCCTTGCTATGGTCAAGTCATAATGGCTATCAGTGAGCAGCTACAGTAGCTTTTTCCTTTCAGCAAACATCAAATGTACCATTGGACATTTTCACAGTTTCTCCAGCCGTCATTAGCAGGTCGCAGTCAGACAAACAAACATGACAAAGAGTCCGGCTGAGTCTCAAACTTTGGTTCAATTTGAGTTCACTTTCAATATCCTCCGCTCTCTTTTATGTATTAAGCCACTTGGATTGGTAGTGCAGTACAATCAGTGAGGATCTCTTTCTGTCTCGTCACTCACCGATTATACAGTCCGTACACGGTTACAATATATTATGCATGAAATGGAAGAGGCATGGCTCAGTCTCGGCATCACTGATTAAGATTGAAATTAACATGAGAGAGATATAAACACACTGACAGTATCAGTCTTTTAAGAGATGTGCGCCAACAACTGGCTCACTGGAGTATAACTGTACACATCAGGAAAGGCCAAAAGTGCAGTAAAGCTGAAGGTGTTGAGATTATTACAGTCACACACACACATGCACACAGAGTTAGGATGCTTCTTGTGCTTCTACGCCTGTTAGGAACATCAATGAAGAGCCATAAACAGGCACCCGAAAGATAAAACAAAGTCTTATATATATATATATAGAAGGAAAGTGTGAGCGGGGAAAATATTACAAGTCCCCGAAAAACTGTTCAGTCAAGGAGCGAGAGAGAGAACAATCTCCTACAGATGGGAGTCCACTGAAGTACTACTACTACCTGTCACCCCCAACATGCTGCAGCCAGGTAAATCAACAGAAGCATTGCCGGCTGCCCTTGGTGACCTCCTCGGAGGAATGGACGGTGCTGGGGACCAATCCGCTCTTGACGCCCTCCCAGCCGTCCTGGATCTTGATGTCCCCGCTCCGTACCAGCTCAAAGATTTCCCTTGTCAGATCCACAAACGCCTTTAAGAAAAAGAAGCAAAATTAAAAAAACAGATTCTGAAGGATCATGAACTAAACTCATCTGAGGAAGATGTGGTTTAAAGGCTTTGAAGGCAACAAGTTTGGTGATGAAGGTAAATAAGGGAATCAGAGATCTTGGGCGTGGGGCCCAAGATCCTACGCAGCCAACCGCATCAGCGGATGTGAGCTTCCCTCCATAAAGGACATTCACAAGGGTCGGTGTGTCAGTAAGGCCCGTAGGATCATCAGAGATGACCAACCATGGACTGTTTCGGCTGCTGCCGTCTGGCAAATGGTACAGCGACCTTGAGGCCCGGACCAGCAGGCTCCGGGACAGCGTCTTCCATCAGGCAACCAGGCTCATAAACAAAGGACACTAAAACCCTGTTGCCTGTCTGTCTGAGACTCACACACACACAGACGTAACTGTGCAAACACACAACATGTAAATATAAGGCATATAAACACACATTATTTATATTATTGTTTTATTATATTGTATTTTATTTCACTGTATTGTTACCTTTTAATGTCTCTTATTGTTATTGCTATTATCCTGCTATGTCAAGGAGCCAAAACAAAATAATATTGAGATGTGACAATAAAGGAATCTTAGTAAGTAAAACCTCATCCACACCTTCTCCACGTTGATGGATTCTCGCGCCGACGACTCCACGTAGCGCATCCCGAAGGCCCCCGCCAGCTTCTCCGCCTCCTGCTGGGTCACCTGACGCTGGGCCTCCAGGTCGCACTTGTGGCCGACCAGCAGGAAGACGATGTTGTGCGGCTGGACGTGGCTCTGGGCCTCCTCCAGCCAGTTGTGGACGTTCTGGAAGGAACGGCGGTTTGTGATGTCGAAGAGCAAGAGCCCGCCCACTGAGTTACGGTAGTAAGCTCTGGTGATGGACCTGGAGAGATAGATGGATGGATGGTGAAACTAACTTTATTGGTTGTGCTGAAAATAAAAGAAGAGAGTCCCCAACAGATGCACTATTTACTCCTGTTTGAGTAATGTTTGCACAAAAACCACAGTGCACAGCTGTTTTAAGAAATTACAGTATATATATATTTGTGTATTTGTTTTTAAAAATATGTCTTCAGTAGAAAGCCCTAGAATATATACTTCTGTATTTAAAAAAAGCGAAATAATTTCCTAAATCAGCTGGGCACTGTAGTTTTTGGAAAACGCTCTTCAAACAGTAGTACATAGTGAATTTGTTGGGGACTATTTTATGCTGCAGATTTGGGGCTCTATAGTGAGTATTTACAGCAGGAGGAAAGTGCTCTTGACTCAAAATAAACTACAGTGCCTATTTTATGTCTAGATTAATCTTTAATGCCCATCTGAGGAGACATCCAGCAGGATTGGGACAAGGATGGAGGGCAAGATGTGTTTATGTAATGTTGGTGTGGATTCCTAAAAAGAAAGCACATGGAAAAGCAGCAGATTTATGTTTGTAGGTCATGATTCCGTTTTGTGGATGGATGAAGAGAAGGATCGAGGAGGGTGAAAAGAAAGAGTTGTGTCTTTACCTGAACCTCTCCTGTCCCGCAGTGTCCCAGATCTGTAGTTTGATTCTTTTGCCCGGCTCGATCTCCACCAGGCGGGAGAAGAAGTCCACTCCCACCGTCGGGTCAGACACCTGGGCGAAGCGGCCCTCCGTGAACCTCCGGATCAGACACGACTTGCCGACCGTGGAGTCTCCGATGACGATCAGACGAAACTGATAAAGCCATATCGTCTCCATATCTGACCACAATAAAATCTGTGAGGAAATGAAAGCATTCAGTCATCAGTGAGTGTCATCCATATTATAAAACCCAAGGACACTGAGTTTATGATCATATATGACATTTTTTGCAAGAAGAATTACGTGACTGTCGTTGACTTCACGGCCACAGGCGTCACTGTTGACAAGCAATTTCCGATTTTTTTACATAGAGCCCCTTTAAACAGTGAAAACAACAACAGAGTATAACACCTTCCTCTTTAGAAACAGAGGCGGTGTTTAAATGGATTCAGATTAAAAACAAAATGCACATTTAAACCACATGGATTATTCTTGGATTACAGCCGCCACCATGAGGGAAGAGTAATAGGCTCAAATCATCTCAGCAGTGTCCATGTGATTTACAGTTGGGTGATCTAATTTGAGGGAAAAGGAGGAGGGAGGGAGGGAGGGAGGGGGAGGCCACTCCTCTTCAACTCAATAAACATTGGTGTAGTCAGCCCCCATGTGGATAGTAGGCTGGTTGTTATACAGCAATAACACACAATGAGGCCTTGAAGCTATAGCCAAATATATATAAGCTTAATGAAGAGATAACTGCTAAACAGAAGTTGATAATAGAAATGTGCTTCATAATAACATATCCTGCAAAGTTTAGATAAAATGATGAGTTTGAATCATGAGGCCCAACCCACTTAGCTTAAAGCCATTATTATTATAGGGTATTATTTACTTCAGAATAACATTCAGGACAACAATCTAATAATAAATAATGACCTACCTCGAAGATAAGAGCTCAGTATCTGTAAAAAGCAAACCCCATATTGATGATTAGGTCTTCTAAAAATGATCCTCCAGAGTAGCAGTGGTTGTGTTACAGAAATAACCCACGCATCCTATTGACCAGGCCTCTTGTCCTCCATCAACATGTGCAACCGCTTTTCAGAGATGAGAGCCGCCTGTTGAGGGTGTTTCACACCGGGAGATGATCCCTCTGAGCTTCATTTAGAGGTTGATTATTTCGGTGAGGATCCGCGGATGAAATGGCAGCAGGACACAACAGCAGCAGCAGCATCACACATCCTCCTCCTTGCTCTCATCAGCACCAGTACCGTAACTGTACGCAGAGCGGCGCAGCAACAATCCTCAGGGTCGTAGTGCTGCCTTCAAAGGCTGTAGGAACAAAAAATAAAAAATGTAATTACGAAGTGAGCAGAAATCCGATGCACCTACAATGGACGCTTGGATAAAAAATATGGCACAATGTATGTCAATGGAGAGAATAACAAATACCTTGTAAAACAAACTGTGTGTTTATGAGGAAATATGGAAATCATTTAATGATATTGATTTTGGCCCTGTGAGAAAGGGAGAAGTTAAGAGAGACCGGTTGGGTGTGTGGGGTATGTTGTGTTTGTTAAAGTAAATCCTGTATTGAATATATTGCATAATAATGCTGATGTTTGTATTACAAAAAAAACAATAAAGATATTGTTAAAAAAAAAATTACGAAGTGCGTGACAAATTCCAAAGTTTACGAGGAGAGCTTGAACGCACCACCATGTTAATAACTAGCTGTGTTGGAGTTGTGTTCAGGAGCTGACAGTAGACCGTGAATTAAACGCTCATGTGTGAGTAAACGGGAGGACTGCAGTCCAGAAATGTCCTACTAGTCCAATAAGAATCTATTTTTCTACTTTACATGACTTCACTATAGTTGACAGTTTAATTGCTTCACCTGTGCAGCAGCATCCTTCATAAAGTTACTATACTTCTGCAGCCATGCAGCAGGAGCTTCTGTTTAAAGTCCTGGTCATCGGAGACCTGGGAGTTGGGAAAACGTCCATCATCAAGCGTTACGTGCACCAGATCTTCTCCCAGCACTACCGAGCCACCATCGGGGTGGACTTCGCCCTGAAGGTGCTGCAGTGGGACAATGACACTGTGATCCGGCTGCAGCTGTGGGACATAGCAGGTCTGTCAAACTTTAACAGGGTTTATTGTTGCATCACAGGTGAGAGTTATAAAAGCTCTGCAGGATTTATTTCCTGGAGGAAAGAAATGTGTTTTATAGGACGGAGTAGCCTATTAGGGCCACATTGAGGAAAAATGTGAGATATGAGAATAAAGTCATAGGTTTATGAGAAAGAAAATCGTAATATGAGAATAAAGTCATAAGTTTACAAGAAAAAAAAGTCTAGTATTATGAGAAATAAGTCATAGGTTTCCGAGAAAAAAAATCGTAATATTATGAGAATAAAGTCATAGGTTTACGAGAAAAATATCTTAATATTATGAGAATAAAGTCATAGGTTTCCGAGAAAAAAAATCGTAATATGAGAATAAAGTCGTAGGTTTACGAGAAAAATATCTTAATATTATGAAAATAAAGTCATAGGTTTACAAGAAAAAAAATCGTATTATCAGAATAAAGTCATAGGTTTACGTGAAAAAAATCGCAATATTATGAGAATAAAGTCATACGTTTACGAGAAAGAAAATCGTAATATGAGAATAAAGTCATAAATTTACGAGAAAGAAAATCGTATTATGAGAATAAAGTCGGAATTTTATGAGAATAAAGTCATAATATTATAAAGTAGTAATTTTACGTGTTTTACGTGTTATTTTAGAGGGGAAATAGAGCAGCCTGTGTGAAAATGAGGAACGTGGAGCATCTTGTGAAGTTATACCTTAGTATAGGTTTCACAAATAAGGAAATACTTAATCTTTTGGTACATCAGCACCACATTATCATCAGTATCAGGACCTTGAAAATATTGTGCAAGAAACTGCGTTTATTCTGAAGTAAGATCCACACGGACCTGATGGAGAAATTGCCTCTTTTGTGGAGGAGGAAATTACTTTTTTTTCTCTCATAAAGTTCTGACTTTATTCTCATAATTTTAAAACTTTTTTTTCTTGAATTATTATGACATTATTGTCATTAAATGACGACTTTTTTTCCCTCAACGTGGCCCTAATACTCCGTCGTAGTTTTAGGATCTTTGGAAACAAAAAGCTTTTGTTTCACCTTCAGCAGCTGTGAAAATCTGTAAAGCTATTTCTAGAAATAAGCTTTTGACATCAATCTGAGGGCAGTTTTAGGAAAGTAAGAGCATGTGAACATTACTGCAAAACATCTCCAACTTATCAAGCTATTCCTGGGCCCTGAAAGTCTTGTTTTCTGTCAGTGTTGTCAGATTATAGTCACTGCTTCCCAATACAATCAACTCCTTTCAAGTGTGTCTTGAAACAATATAAAGAAGAAGAAGACGGACTGCTGCATTAGAATACAAAAAAGACACCTTTTTTTTTACTTTTATGACTCAGTGATATACAAACATAAGTTGATAAGATGGAGATTTTTCCAGTGAGTGATGAGAGTGATAGTGTGTGTCTGTCGGCTGGATGCCTGGGTCCCTCCCTGTCATTTGAAGCCTGGTTGAGGAATGTAGATCTTGTGCTTGGCTGTGACGCAAGTGATCCCATGCTGATAATACAAGTCACATGATGGCGGCTACTGTAGAATAAACACACAGAAACTGGCTATATTTGCCACTAAGAAACCGTGCCGTGAGCTGATTTCATTTCACGGACTTGAAAGGTGTCTTTACATAAATATGTGTGCGTGTCTGATTGGCTGTCCCATGCGTCCCAGGACAGGAGCGGTATGGGAACATGACTCGTGTCTATTACCGGGAGGCGGTGGGAGCGATGGTGGTGTTCGACGTGACGAGGGCCTCCACGTTCGACGCCGTGCTGAAGTGGAAGGATGACCTGGACTCCAAGGTCAGCACAAACGGAGGCCTCTTTCTTTCTCACCTGTAGCCTATAGACATCATCCACATTTCAGTCTAAATATCCTTCATTTTCACTGCAGTGTTTCAATGTTTACTACTTTCACATACTGTAGGAACAAATTCAAAGTGATGTGATTATGCTGAGGAAGGATTTAACAGCTGTCAGAGGCACATGTGTGTGTTGACAGCTCTTCTGTAAAAGTAGTTTGAAAAATAGCAGCTGCAATGCCCAAAGTTCATGTAAGGTGACATCATTAGTCTGCACACAGCAGAGGTAAAATATACTATGTTGGAACTGCTTAAAGGATGGGTACATTATTATTATTTTTAAAAAAAAGGTTTTTATATCATTTTGTAGCTTCACAGTGGTGTTCCTTATGTCAAATTTTGGTCAAAGTATGTATGTTTGAGCATCAAAATGCTATTTTCCCAAGCACTTCTAAAAACTTTTGCCCACGTGACCTGACGTAGGTTTCTGCGTGATGACGCTGCTACATGTACAGAATATATACATCCTTATAGTCAGTGTATTAACATTACATACAGTAACTGAGATGCGGTCGGCATGGAGTACTGGCATGGATGCTTAGCAATGTACAGTACTGCTGTGTGGACGTCACGTTAGTTCACATCTGAAAGTCACACAATACCACAGACAAACTAACCGATTGATGCAGCGGTGGAACAGCAACTCTTGTGTTCTCTGTTCACTGTTTTTGTGAATGGAGTCTGGTCTGGTATCAATATGCTCAAAAATAACTAGTTTGTGTGCTACGTGTCATCCAAACATGTAAAAAGGCAAAAGTGTTTACTTGTGTTACTCTGAAGACGGGGAGAAAATCCTGCTGTGCTGTCATACAGAGGGGCGATAATTACTCAAATGGGGAAAATGGTCTACACTTTAGCACAATCTGTCCTGGAAGGCATGGTGTTGCGCTTGTATATTCAAAAAGTGACAGAAGTAATTGTGTGGAAAAAAAACCTTCAGAATGTAATTGTGAGTTCCAAAGTCGGAAAAGTGTTTGTGAGAGGAGAGGGTTTCAGACGCTATTTTACCATCCGAGAAGCCCTTCTGTTGAAGCACACTGACACCTTGAAGTTGGTAAATTTTTTGTTATATTAGAGGAACATTTTCCTTACATCCCGACAGCAATCAATAAATCAAATGTTCGGACAAAAAAAATTAAATCTGGTATCCAGGGCTGTCGCAGGACTGTAATGAGGCCGTCCAATCATTTCATTCGGCCTGAATGTAATGATTGGACGGCCTACCTGCCTGTCTACCTGCGCACACTCTGCCCGTGCACTCATTGCGCATCACCAGAGCCTTCCACAAGCTGCTAGCTTGACAGCTGTGAGTATTAACAATAGCTTTATTTGTTGTTAACGTTCATTGTGATATGTTTATGTTCGTAATGATAATTTTGGGGGAGTGGCTTTGGAGGGAGGCCTGAACGGACTGACTGTCAGTGTTGTTGACTTGACGACTATCTCTCTAGATTTAGGGACTTTTGGAGCTAGTGCTGCAAGCTACTGTAATTGGAAAAAAAGTTGGCAACACTGGGCTGGGTTTTTCAGCTGGATCATTTTAAAAGTCTAGTGTACTCTTGCTAGTTTCTGCCTTTAAAGTGGCTATAACCAATATGTTCATAATAACAATTTATCGACTGTGTTGGGCAGTAACACGTTACTCAGTAATGCATGACTGTAACATTACTGCCAGTTGAACTCTGGTGAACTTTCATGCGAATATCGCCTCAGGCGCATGTGTGACCGTGCCCTGAGGGAGAGGAAGAGACAAGCCCATTTAAATTTTTTGCCACCCTCAGCTGAAATTTGAATAATAAAATGGGTCTTTTAGGTGCACGGACTGTGCGGGCGTCTCCATGCGCATCCTCGGTTTGGATTCATGTATGTGCAGCAGTGCAACGTGCAAAACGGCTGGGTGAAGGCAAGGAGGGTGAAAAGAGGAGATGTCACGTGTCATCAACGCGTCATATCTTTTGGGGTGCAACACATGCGCAGCAAAAACTGATCTGCACTCTGCAAAATGTAGCCACTAGCAACGCACGCCTGTAGCTCCAGCTACACTGCGCATGTGTCATAATAACCCAGAGCTCAAAACCGTGGCCCAGCCTCTTTCAATAGGATGAAGGTGAATATAGATCAGCGGGTGTGCTGATTATTAAACACTCTCTCAGCCAGTCACATCACTGATCTAATGGTTGGAAAAGAGTAAAAGTAATATAACCTAACTAATTACTTTTGATACCAAGTAATAAGTAAAGTAATATTATTACTTTTTAAAGGAGTAATAAGTAAAAAGTAACTTATTACACTTGCCCAACACTGCAAAAGATAGATAAGACAAGGGTATTTTTTACAACAAATGCTCCTACAGTTAAATTTCTATAGCTGTAGTACAACCATCATCTAACCTGTCTTTCTTCTCTCCGAAGGTGACCCTGAACCATGGGAGGCCAGTTCCAGCTGTACTCTTGGCCAATAAGGCCGACCAGCTGGCTTCCCAGCAGCCCAGACTCGAGTCCTTCTGCAGGGAGAACGGCTTCGTCGGCTGGTTCGAGACCTCTGCAAAGGTACGAGAGGGGAGACACCGGATACGTGACTTATGCAGCTTTTTGAACAAGTCAAATCAGTTGAAAAGACATTTAGAGTTTGATTGAGGTGGTAATAATATTTTCCACTTAATATGGATCACTTAAATCACTTAATATACTAGTGATTTCTATGTAAATGTAAAATGTTAGAGGGCTTTTTTGATTAACCCCCCAAATGGAAAGAGTTGCTTCACTTGAGGCAAAGACTTAATTTGTGGTTAAATCACTGTGTTATACATCATTTACACAGTCAGGTTAACTACATATTTAACTAGCTAAAAAAAGCAATATTATTGCAACAGAAACCAACTATAAAAACAAATGATTCTGAAAATTACTGTAGGGCGTTTCAGTGCAAACACTAAAAGTCAGAAAACGTTATTTACTGTGCTCTCAAGAGACAAATAGAGGAATGTCAGCAGTCTGGTGTGAATTAACCTTCTGTTTTTTCCTCCCTTTCTAATGAGTTACACACCAGGGTGCGAGTCAGAGACGGTAGCGTAGTTAGTGAACACAGAGGCTCAGCAGACAGGACAGAAACAAAAGTGTTTCTATCATTTGGTGACATCCTGGCTCCTCATTAGTTTAGTGTGCGATGTCAGAATGAAAAGGGAGATAGTCAATTAAGTCATAATCAGACTTTTTTCATATGCTGTATTTTTCATTCTGACAGTGAGAAGGGCTGCGTTAGACATCTGTGGACAGATGTGGCCACTAATGGAAGAAGAAATAACACAATCCTAAATAAATCACACCCTTACACATTGAAGGGGTTTGGTGCTACAGCCTCAGCGCTATGGTAGCTAATGTAAGCTATAGATATTGTTGTGAAACTGACATTGCTGAGTCAGTTTCTCTACTTGTAGTTGTAATCAGTTACAGATACTGAGAAAAAATTAAATTAAATTACAGTTACTAATCCAAATGTTGGTGATTACAAAAGGGGTTACATCCAAATATATTCTTTCTGGTAAAAAGTTTATATAGAATATAACATTCATTCCGTTGCTCTGTTCTAATCTTAATCCAAGGACCGACATTGCCGCGCATAGAGCCATGCCACTGTGGCTGTGTGCGGTGTGGCAACATGATTTCTTCACTCTTCTTTTATTCCCCTCCCGTCAGGAAAATGCCAACATCGAGGAGGCGGCGCGCTGCTTGGTGGAGCACATCCTGAACAACGAGGAGTGCCCGGTGGCAGAGCGAGACCCCAGCTCCATCGTCCTGTCTGGATACACCAACACCACCAAGGATCCTTTCAACTGCTCGTCATGTATGAAATGGTGACTCCTGACCAATCACAGACAACCAGGAAGTGAACAGCTGTGAGGCTACAGCCACAGAGATAAGTTTGGCTCAGGGAACTGTTTGTAAAAGAAATTGCTTCAGGCCATAGTGATTAATGAAGAAATAATGGAAAACAGGTAGAGAGCTTTGTACCAATATTCATGGGCTGTGTTCACACTGCAGGCCAACAGGATATCTGGAGAGCAAAAGATTGAGCTCTGATGAAATTAGATCCTTAAGAAAGTCTTAAGTTTTGTGTCAGACTTTTTCTTTTACGATTTATATTTCACAACTATGGAAAAAAGTTTGTTTCATCTTTTTTTTGCCACTGAAATTGTACATGTACAGTATTATTTTTTCTCTTTGAGGTATTAAAAGGTATTTAAAGTAGTTACATTTGCACATGAAAAGTGCACAATTTCTGTTACACTCTATGATGTAACCCATATACAGTATATTATCAATATGTACACTTTTTGTACATATGCTTCTCTTCTTCTTTCAAGCTAGCTGTCTCATACCATTACAACCCTATGCTAAGCTAAGCTAACTGGCTGCTGGCTGTAATATTTAACGGACAGATATTAGAGTGTTATTGATCTACTCATCTTAAAGGAGAAGTGTGTAGGATTTAGTGGCATCTAGTGGTGTGGTTGCAGATTGCAACCAACTGAAAAACCCCTCCGCTCACTTCTCCCTTTCCAAGCATTTCGGAGAACTACGGTGGCCTTCAGGTAACATAAAAACGTGAAAGGCTCTCTCTATAGCCAGTGTTTGGTTTGTCCGTTCTGGGCTACTGTAGAAACATGGCGGAGCAACATGGTGGACTCTGTGAAGAGGACCCGCTCCCTATGTAGATATGAAGGGCTCATTCTAAGCTAACGAAAACACAACAATTCTTAGTTTCAGGTGATTATACGCTAATGAAAACATAATATTGAATATTCCATTTCTGCTAATAGATCCCCCTAAATGCTACACACTGGCCCTTTAAGCTCAACAAGAAAGTGAATAAGGGTATTTTCGAAAATGCCAAATTATTCCTTTTAGATTTTGTTTTGGCCCAACACATTTTTAATATAATCATGCAGCGTCTGGTGGTCAGTTAGTAAGCTAATGATTGAAATCATCAAACCTCTGTACAAAAAAAGATAACATGTGATGACTTATTTTATGCCCACGACCTTCAGAATCACATTGTCATGATCAAATCAAATCATTTGAATCGTGTGTTCTTTGGAAACTAGGTTTAACTGGTTCCACTGGGTTTAAAATGAGTAGGAAATGAGCAAATGTAAACCGTCTAATGACTTGACTACGGTTAGAGGGAAACTTACAGTTAACCAACCTCCTCTCTGTCATTACAAAGGCCGTACTATCCATCTGCTGAAGATCCCAGCCTTATTTCTCTACTAATCTGACGTAAAATTAATCCCTTTATGTAACACTAATACAGAGGATGCATCCCGTGTATTCAGAACTGGCCTGCTAATAAGTAAAGACATTTTCTTTCACACTGGATCACGAACTGATGGGCTGGAAAATCTGCTCTCTCATGCTACCGAGAAAAACACACAAGAATCCTTTGCAGTCAGAAATAAACATAAATGTTGCGGACGTAATGGAGGAGAGTCAGTTCAGCAGATATATAGCCATTAAACGGACTATTCAAGTGGTTAATAAAACCTATTCTTTAAATAGGAATAGCGGTGGTTTACAACGTCTGGGATTCTTCCAGTACTACTCTGTCTTTTCATGATTATATACAGTAGCATCTCCTTCAAGCTGAGCACTCATTTCTATTTCCAGATGTGCGGTTTCGGTCTATAATGGTTTAAATTTCATCCTCAAAGTGAATATTCTCTCTAGATATAAATAACTCTCTGTCAAACTGTTGGCTCTATTGTTGGTACGAGGCGCTTTCTTCAACCCTAATAATCAATTTCTTGCCGGTCAAAAACACTGTATGTGCTTCTCTTTTCAGCGCAGTGACGACTGAACAGCCGCCTTTGTTGAGTCCGCCTCGAGTGTTATTCGCAATTTCCATGTTTTCAAATTAGGCATCAGCTTTATTTTACTTCACTCCCTTTGATGTGTAATAGCCTGTCCTTGTAATGCAACGCATGTGTAACTGCATTCGCTGTGGACCAGACTACATGCAATAAAAATATGTATTTGTGGTGCTGTATACTGCACAGTGTGTTTTTAGGATATTTGCATGTGTCACGTCCTCTCAGCTCAAGTCGACATGTTTCAGCCTCAAAATGTGGAAATCAGCCTCGACGTTGACATGATTCACAAAGAGAGCAAATAGAGCTGAAACAACGAGCTGATTCGTGGACAGCTCCGGCTTCTCACTTGCTGCTTTTCTCTGTTTTTATATAACTGTAAACTGAATATCTTTGGATTTTGGGTTGCCCCAGTTTGTGCCTCTCGTGTATTAGCGTACACTTGAGTCACAGCAACCATCAGTTTCTCTCAAACATAATTAACCGGCTAGAAGAGTCTTTTGAGGACTCTGACAATACCGTCAGAGCAGCGGTAAGTGTCAGTGTCACCCAGAGGGTTTTATGTGGTTAATTATCTCTCAGAGAAACCGTTACGGTTACGTCTGTGATCCGAACGTATGCTAATACATGAGACGTTTAAACTGGGTCTAGGTGTGGAACTGTTGGTCAGATGAAACACGACATTTGAGGATGTCACCCTGGACTTCAGGTAACTATAATGGGAATGTTTCAGTATTGCACTGAAAACCACTGGACTAAACAATTAATAGACTGAACCAAATAATTAGTAGATTAAAGCTGAAGTAGGCAAGATTGGAGCAAATATGATTCAAAAAAGTTATTTTTATAAAACGGTCGCTATATGGTGACAGTAGTACATGAAACAGATAACCTGAAAAAAATCACGTTCCTCTGTGTCCTCCGGTGTTCCTAACAGCATCTGCAAGATTTCACAGACTGGAGGAGAACAAGCAGCCAGAGCTGATCTGAGGTCTGCTGTCCATCTGCTCTCTATGAGAGTCGGCTGTCAATCACTCGCGAACTCCGACCAAACGGTCAAACTAGGCAGCGCTGATCAAATATGAATCAATATTATGTTACGTTGATGCCTATTTGTCGCCTCAAATGTTTTCAGAATCATCTTGTAGTGCACGGTTTAGCTGTAAAATGTGAAAGTTTGTGACCCAGCAGCCATGTTGAGATCAGGTTGAGATGGCTTGAAGGAAAACCAAGTTCCGGTCACATGACCAGAGCAAAGCCAATAGGAACGCTCTCTCTCTGAAATGATGTGTGATTGGTCAAAGTCTCCCGTCACAGGCTAGATTATTTAAAGCCTGAAAACAGAGCCATGATGAGGTGCAGAAGTCTAGTTATCTCTCAGAACACTTGAATTATAATATGCTGAAAGGTTATTATGGAATTTTTGCCCAATGATGCCAAAAATATACTGCCTACTGCAGCTTTAATGGACAATGAAATAATCGTTAGTCGCAGCTTTAAAGTCCAATATCTCCTACTGTAAGCCATACTAAAAAGGCAACTTAAAATTGCTATAAAGAGCAGTGACTTCATAAATACATTATTGAGTATATGGACTGAAAACGCTTATTATATTTATAATATTTTATTGTTCAACACAGGCCATTTCGGTAGAATATGACAATAGAATAGCTTTCAGTCCAAAATGGCGGAAGTGTAGCTTTGTTGCTGGATGCTGATGTTGCAATGGAACTTACAATTGACTTTCACTTCTTGGCAATATACGTTCTTTGGTATTACCTACAGTAGACGGTCGGCACACCCACAGTTTGGAGAAACAGACCGGAGTACCGACAAGGGAGCAAAGCAATACATTGTTGTGGACGGGGCCGGCTGCAAAACGTATATTTAAGCCACCTAAAAGATAGGCTCACCTAAAATAATCGATATCCGTTTAAGTATATGTTATATTTAGAATATTTTCACTGCTTTATCTGGCCGTCAGACAGCCCTTTCCTACGGGGAACTGAACTGAAAGTTAAACTTAGCTATGCTCTCTTCAAAACAGAATAGCCTAAATAAGTTTCACTTTCAGTTCCCTGCTGGAAAATGTTCTAAATATAGCATACACTTTAACTTATATTGATTTTTTTTTAGGTGGGCCTTTCTTTTAGGTGGCTAAAATCCATTTTGCTGCTGGCTCCGTCCACAGCAGTACATTGCTTTGCTTCTGTGCGGTAACTTCTGTCTGCTTCTCCAAACTGGGGGCACACCGACCATCATCTACTGTAGGTAATACACTGACTATCTGACTATGGACAAGTACCTCATACAACCCCACTTCAAAACTTTCTCTATAGAAAATTCTTCAGATGTTGGTCTTTAAAATAAAGCAGGAAAAAAAAATCACTTAATGCTCCCAGATGGTATTTAATCAGCCATGAAATGTCATTTAGACACATACTGGGAATGTTGTTGGAACTAAATGAATCAAACTGGAACATTTCCAGGAAATCCTTTTAAGGCTACAAGAAATGTCACCAAATGTAGACCTTCACATGTTGGCTGGGATTTTATCATGGTACCATAATAAAACACCATAAACTATCACTGAACTGTGGGGTCACACTGATATCATATTAAAAAAAAACATAGGATTGCTACTGTAATGCCATAAAAATCATTATAAAATAGTAGGGCTGTCAAAGTTCACGCAATAATGACGCGTTAATGCAAATTCATTTCAACGCCACTATTTTCTTTAATGCATTAAAACAATCGATCTTTCGGAGGGCGGGCTCATTTCAGAGTAGCGGTATCATATGAAACTATAAGAAACCTAAGGCATCCATTGGTACCAACCATGTCATACAAGCTTGTCGGGAAGGAGGTTAATAATGCTCCAAACTTGTTACCTGTTTCATGTACTACTGTCATGATATAGCGACCGTTTTATAAAATCTACTTTTTTTAAAATCATATTTTCTCCAATCTCGCCCACTTCAGCTTTAAATACTTTACAAATCTCCCTTTAAGGTACATTTTTAACAGCTAAAAAAATTTGCAATTAATCGCGATTAAATATTTTTGACGATTGACAGTTGTACAATATATACTTTTGTATTTGAAAAAGGCTAAATAATTTCCTAAATCAGCTGCGCGTTGTAATTTTTGGAAAACGTCATTCAAACAGGAGTAAATAGTGAATTTGTTGGGGGACTATTTTACGCTGCAGATTTGGGGCTCTATAGAGAGTATTAACAGCAGGAGTAAAGTGTTCTTGACTCAAAATAAACTACAGTGCCTATTTTGATCATATAATTGAAGGAACAAGTATTAAATACTTGACAAATCTGAAACAAATCAAATTTTAATCAATTGACTAGTAGTTACTGATGTGCGAAGATGCACTTTTCCCTCATTTTGAACAATATTTGTCATTGTTTTGTGTTGTTAATTGATTTCCAATAAAAATAGGCTACATCAGGGTCACCACACACACATCTCCAGTCATCATAAGACCTGAAGCATCACACAAATGAACCCTCTTGTGCTGATGTTATCGTGGATTTTCCTTCCTGTATGTGTCTACATTTCATTGGATGGAAGGTAATCAGAGAGAGAAACTGTGGAGCCCCTCCACATGCACCGAGGTGTCAGCTGAAACCTGCAAAACCCGGGACAGCCATCATCCTTCTGCTTTAAGATGCCCTCCCCCGGACCAGGAACAGTATGGCCCAATCGCCCTCTTTTCCCAGTCACCTGATTCATGTACTGCCATTTTACGCACACAAGTTTGACTGACAAAAAAAAGAAAAAAAGAAAAAAAGAAAAAAATCAGGAATTGGCCTATCGGCAACCTCAACACAGAAATACACCCTTTTGTAAGAAGATTAAATAAAAAAAAAAAATCAAAGCATCCAAGGTTATAGATGCAGCCAGCGCGGGTTGCTGCTGCTGTGTGGATCAGAGAGAGAGAGGTGTTCTGTGCGCACATCCAGAGGAGAAACCAGGGCGAAGAAGAAGAGGAGAGAAAAAGGACAATGCTGTTTTATATCGCCTTTGAAATGCTTCATTCGTAGGAGGGATGCCGCATAGACTTTGACAATAATCACCGGTAGTGTCAGGGATACATTATATATTGATGCTTTTATTCTAAGGATTTTATTCTAAGGATTTTATTCAAGGCTCTGATTTCTGAATATCATCATCTCCTGGATGTGAGCGTGTTATGTTTTATTTGTAAACCGCATGAATTCTCCCACCGGATCCTCGTCGGTGTACTCTGCTGCTGCTGCTGTCCTCCTCCTCTTCCTCCTCTTCCTCTTCCTCCTCCTCCTCCTCCTCCTGCTCCTCAGACGGCCGATTCTCGCAGAGGGCACTACCCTCCTCCCTGCCTCTAAAGACATTTTGATCGTCCTCCCCGGTTCCCCCCACCCGGACTCCTCGACCATCACTCCTCCTGCCTCCTCTTCCTCCACCACCACCACCACCTCCTCTTCTTCTTCAGTACCATGTCGGGACAGTCTTTGACGGACCGGATCGCCGCCGCGCAGCACAGCATGACCGGCTCTGCCATCAGCAAAGCCGTCTGCAAGGCCACGACGCATGAAGTCAGCGGACCCAAGAAGAAACACCTTGACTGTAGGTTAAAAGCATGCCATCACTTGCTTTTTACTGTATATATATATAGATATAGCACACTGCAAGCTATACCAGCATCTTTTCCTCTCACAAAGGATAGCTTGTATAAACAGCATCTGTTATGCTCCCCCTCCTCCTCCTCTTCTTCTTCTTCTTCTCTCTTTCATCCGGCCCTGGTTTATGTTGTGCAGCCTCTTTAATTAGACATTCCCTTAGATTTAAAATGGGATTTTTACGCAGCAAAAGCAAAACGCATCTGGCTATTAATGGTTGGATGTCAGTCAAGGGAAATAGGCCACTCTGGTAATCATATTGCATGCTTTTTACAGTGTAGGCATATCCATTATTAACAGCACTACACATCCTCTCTCTCTCTTTCTGGAGAGCACAAAATGTGCCTTATTTCTGCAGCATCACCTACATTTTCCTCCTATAATCTCAGATTCAAGTTCACTGTCATGTCCTCTGGTGCATTATTGTCATTAATGGATGTGCTGTCAGTGTGCTGGAGAGTCTGTGTGTGTGTGTGTGTGTGTGTGTGTGTGTATTGTGTGTGCTACAGTGGGGTGTTACAATGAGGCGTTTTAAGCAGACAGATTCTTTATCTCCACATTGCTGCTAATTAGCCTTGTGTGCAAACTGCAGCAATTACAGAGGAGAGAAGGAGGATTCCTCGCATGTAGATTCCACCGGTGATTATTAGGTTAGGTGGCTTTTCTGCCTCACTATAATTACTTGACATGATCGATGGAGAGCACGGGTAATCAATGGTGCTGCCAGTCAAGTCTCTACATGGCAGTCGGTCCGACGGCTACACACAGACAGACAGACAGACATATAAGCAAGATGGCTAATCAAGTCCGTCTGGGAGAAACAACAAGGCAGGTAGCCAAACAGCCCTGAGAGTCAGTCATCCAGCTATACGCACCCGGGCCAGTCAGCCGGCAAGTTTGGCACCGGATTACTCGGTCGTGTCCACAGCAGAGGTGACACTGGGAGTTCTGGGCTCCCCTCACAAGATGTGCCACCGGGCGCCTCAACACAATACATCTAAATTGGAGCTGTATCACTCTGCCCTACTAAAAAAAAAAAAGGCCATTAAAAGCAGAGAAACACCCAGTGGGGGTTTCTGGAAAGGTTCAGAAATGCACTTGTGATGAAAAAGCCCTTTTGTGACTCACAACATCGAGTAATTACTGCTGCTTTGATTTCATACAGATCGTATCTCGATGGTGACCACCACTAAAAGCTAATTATTTAGGTTTTTCGGCGACTGCTGTAGCTATTTGTGAGGGTTTACATTTTAGCTGGTACAGATGGAAACTAGAAGATTTATAAAAGGTAGGTACATTTTCAATTTGTAGAGAAAATCAAGTCAGGGATGCACCGATCTGACTTTTTTAGTCCCGATACCTGAGCTTTGGGTATCGGCCGATACCGAGTACCGATCCGATACCGGTGTTTAATCAATAAGCTGTAGGCCTCACTGGGTGGAAGTGACTGGGATCATTCTTTTATGTATAAGGCAACATCAGGCTTGACGTAAACATTGCTTGTAAAACAAAATATAACATATTAGGGCTGTCAATCGACTAAAATATTTAAATCGCAATTAATCGCATGGCTGTCCATGATTAATTGTGATTATTGCAAATGAATCGCACATTTTTTATCTGTTCAAAATGTACCTTAAAAGGGAGATTGGTCAAGTATTTAATACTCTTATCAACACAGGAGTGGGCAAATGTGGTTGTTTTATGCAAATGTATGTATATATGCATTACTGGAAATCAATTAACAACACAAAACAATGACATATATTGTCCAGAAACCCTCACAGGTACTGCATTTAGCATTGAAAAATGTGTGTTAGTGTGCTGACTTGACCAAAACTGCATGTGATTATGATAAAGTGGGCATGTCTGTAAAGAGGAGACTCGTGGGTACCCATAGAAATCCATTTTCATTCACATATCTTGAGGTCAGAGGTCAAGGGACTCCTTTGAAAATGGCCATGCCAGTTTTTCCTCGCCAAAATTTAGCGCAAGTTTTATCCTCTTTCGCGACGAGATAATATGACATGGTTGATACCAATAGGCTCCTTAGGTTTTTCTAGTTTCATATGATACCAGTATCTTCACTCTAGTTTAAAAACTGAGCCCGCTACAAACCTCAGAAAGATCGATTGCGTTAATGCATTTAAGAAATTAGTGGCGTTAAAAGGAATTTGCATTAACCCGTTAACCACGTTAACTTTGACAGCCCTAAAATAAATAAGTAGATATAAATTGACTGAATTGCTATTTATTATTAAAATAATCAACATATCGCCATACAACGGTTCATCCAGGGTCAATTTCCACTCCAGTCTTTTCAAAATAAACTACCATCTTCACAGGAAACAACTTGGTTAGGTTTAGGCAACAAACCCACTTAGTTAATTTGGGAAAAGATGGTGGTTAAGGTACGCCACACCGGAAGTGGCGTAACTGAAGTACGGAAGTTCCGTGACAAAAAACAAAAACTCCATGTATATAGTATATAAACATAGAATTGAATTGGATAGATCGGCTCTATTATCACCGATACCCGATCCAGTTATCGGATTCAGTATCGGCCCGGTATCGCTATCGGTGCTTTCCTAGTCCAAATAAAGTTTTATTATAAGTGCTGAAGAAAATAATCTGTTAAAGGGCATCAAGTGATTGGCACCATTATTGGTGTATTATTGTGCTTCCTGCCGAAGCCACAGTTTTATAAGAACACAGCAGCCCTGCAGTTATTAAAATGGTAGAAGGTCGTCCACCTTCAGCACCCGCCACGAGTCGCAGTCTCTCGGAAACTAGTAAATGTCACTTAACTCAAGGGTGAGAGCAGACGTCCTTAAAATAGAACGGGAGCATTTACATGACAAATTTTCATTTGTCAAATGGATTATAAAAAAGGTTTATGCCGACGCTCTCAAGGACAATGAAGTTTCCCTCAGAGTAGGTCGGTTCATCATGGTGGAGGTGGTTACATGAGGCATTTCCGGCTCTTCTATTCTGATCATTAGTGGAATAAAAAGCACCACGACCAAAGCACAAACTAAAGGCCTGCATGGCGCAATTCACCCCCCTGGAAGCCTGAATTGAATTTTTAGCTGAATGAATGTTTTGTACTTGAGCCATTCAGATGCAGCTGTTCTAATAGACACAGCTAGCGTTCACAATACAACACTATTTCCTGCTAGAGGGGCCCCTCTTCTCCATCCAGGACATGATATAGCATACGACTCTCTAGGCATTTTATTGAGTGTAGAAGACGCTGCACCTTTAAGGTTAAGGGAAAGACGCAGGAAGTGATCAGGAGGTCAGTGGATCTACAGTAATCCCTTGACTGGCTCAGAGGACCACGGTGGGGGAGTGAATAAAGAATGCAAAGATAAGGCAATGAACTCAACTGAAGGAGCTTGTGATGAGTCAGCTGTAGAAGACTGTGGGTCGATCTCAGGTCTGAGGGTATCTGGTGTGACCCACAACTCACCCAGACCACCACTGGAGTCTTTTCTTATTCAACTTGCAACTGGCAATTTTGAGATCACAATTATTTAACACGAATACTCATTGACTTTGGAAATATCAATCATTTAGAGAGGAAATTCTGTACATTTTATCAATCTGGTGCACTTTATCTTGGAGAGCAAAATGAAGAATTTGTGCACTAGTAAACAATTTAACCATAAAACACATTGGTTATGAACGGTGACACGGGAAAAAAGGTCCCTCCTCGCTGGGAGAGAGGCCACAGCGAGCACTAAGTGGCAAGGTCCGGGCGAGGGGTGCTGTAAAGCGCCGCCTTCACCCCGGGCCTTTCCAAGTCGACCTTGAGCCGATCACGGTGCAGCACCACGGTGGAAATACGCTGGGGTGAGTTCCCACGAGGGGATCCTCCCACACTGAGCGGCCGTCCCTGAACCGCCGAGCGATGCGAAAGACAAAACGAGAGCGTCACTGCGAAACGCACAATAATATTTTCATGCTGATTATCTTGTTTTCATAATCATTGGACACCAAAATCCTATTTGAAATTCCATTAATTGCATAGCCCTACTTGATCTGCATGTTGAGGTAATGGAGGGGTGCAGCCCTCAGCCAACCTGTTCTCACTCCCAACTCGTCAAATACCGCCATTTGGTAAGCGCCCCTCGGCATCGGGAAACCGCCGGCGCACGGAGACACCCTTTAGCAACAGTATGTGACGAACCGGTGCGTTCAACTAACTCCAATGTAAACCCACCAGCGGCGATATTCGACGGTCGGAGCAAGAGACGTAGTATTATTAACAAGAAAATCCGCTAAAAGCGGGAGGGGAGATGGATGGGTCAAACAAACACAAGACTTTTAATCAGGAGACCGGTGTTTGTGTCCCGTGTGAAACTAAAAGTAACGTTGACTTATTTTATCTCGTCGGTCGTTTAGTATGGTCAATTACGTGAGTCGCTAGTCAGTGAAGTTAACGTCAACTACTACTGTTTCCTAAGTGGTGTTGCCTAAACCTAACTTTCTGTGAAAACGGAAGTTTATTTTGAAAGGACACTTTGCATGTACTGAACGTATATTGACACGCCGTCTCTGGCCGGTCCAAAAGTAATGCAAGAGGGGTATCCCGTACGTCGGTCTCCGATGCCGATGGGCACTGACCAAGCGGCGGTATCTGACGAGTTAGGAGTGAGAATGTGTTGCCTCAGCAGGAATGACAGACAGCAAATGGAACTAAATCAATGTGGGTAACAGAAAAGGCTTAAAGGAATAACATACAACGAAACAGGTAAAATCATATCCACAGGAGCGAACTTAGGCTACGTTTAGAACGGAAAAAAAGATGAAGTAAACTTTGATAAACACGGAAGACGTTTCAATTACCTATAAAATACACTCAACTTGTTATGGATCCCTCCTGGCCAGACAACAGTGAAAAGAAAAGATGAATCACTGTGCCATTTCTCCAAATGTAACGCATGATAAATCAAATGTAATGCTGGCCATTGAAGCTACTCAGAGTGCCTATTTTTTTATAGTGTCATGACCTTGACAGACTGGTTGGTGACATAAACGGCCAATGTTGATTCTTTACTACCTCATAGCAAATGATGAGCATGACAGACAGAGTAATGGGATTTCACTTATAGGCAGTATTCTGCATGGCGGAGATAGCAGAGAGCGGCGATAGAAACCAGATTCATCACACAGAGAATAGTAATCAGGCTCAAAATGACCTTCTGCCCTGGAAGCACAGTGTTATTCAGTGTATGATTTATTTGGTTGTGTGTCACGGCTGTAATAGTGATGTAGATAATAGATGTTTGCCAAAGCAACAAAACGTGTTGAGAATAATCGCGGGCCTTTTTAGCTCCTTGGTGGCCAAATTTCAGCCAAATTAAGTGACACGGAGAAGACGTTGAAATGACGATAGAAAAAGAAACATACAATAGACAGCGTGGCTTTGAATCACAGGCAGTCTGACGGAATGGAAATGTTCATACAAAGCATGAATGGATACTCCCACACACTTACTCCTACATCTATGTGTCAGTATAATGACCCTAACTTAAAATGCAATTTCAGCTCCTAAAAATGACTCACTTTATCTAAAGCCAAGGTCCTAAAACATCTTTAATAAAGTTTTTATTACATTTTGAAAGTCCCTCCAGTCACACATACTCTTAAGAGTTTTATATTTTATCCTAACTAGCGTTACAAATGCCTTGAATTTAACTTGACGACACTGTTGTCACCTTTTTCTTTGTATTAATGTTTGCACACCGTCATCCCTAAATCTTATTTCTAATTGTGTTATTGACGTACATTATTTCCTATAGACTGTATGTTATCAATAATTCCAGCTGGCAGTCAATATTTCATCACATCCCTCTGGCTATTTACACTGTCACACGTCGATGATTAAATCCTAACTAATGTATTATCACCCACAGGAATACATGCAGGTGAACGCAGCACGGAAATATTTGACTGAAGAAGCTCCATTACTTAATGTAATTGTGTTTAAGTAGAAGCACAAGTGCTTTGTTATTACTCTGTGATAAGTAAAATAATATCTTTAAACGAGCTATGCTAGCGGCTCTGTGAGGCTGTCCTTTGCCACAGTGATGCTTGCTGCTAAATGCCATCATCGACGTGAAGATAGATGGCTAACAGTGTCCAAAGACCAGAGTGGTTTTTCACCATACACTTCATTTCTTATGTCTAATTAGCTGAACTGTCGAACAACAAAAAAACATGTCACATAAATACAGTCCTACAGCACAATTAAAAGGTAGCAATTTTTACAGTAGCAATATGTAGTATTTCCGTACAAGCATACATATTAGGGCTGCGACTGACAATTATTTTCATTGTCGATTAGTTGTTTGCTCTATAAAATGTCAGAAAATGGTGAAAAAAATGTCCATCAGTGTTTCCCAAAGCCCAAGATGATGTCCTCAAATGTCTTGTTTTTTCCACAACTCAAAGATATTCAGTTTACTGTCATAGAGGAGTAAAGAAATCAGAAAATATTCACATTTAAGACGCTGGAATTTGCCCTTTTTTTTCTCTAATTGATTATCAGAATAGTTGGCGATTAATTTAATAGTTGACAGCTAATCGATTAATCTTTGCAGCTCTAATACATAATTATTTCCAACGTAATAAACAACATTGCATGTTGGTGAGCATTTAAACTTATTTAAAATATTGCAGTCGACATGTTTAGCAAGCCAATTTGCACACCCCGTTAGCTCTTAAATAGCTTAAGATTTCAACAAATTCTCCATAAAAACAACTAAAACCAGCATAAATTCCCTGCAATTAACTTTATAATTGTGTAGGGCTGCAACTAACGATTATTTCCATTATCGATTAATCTGCCGATTATTTTTTAGATTTATCGATTAGTTGTTTGGTCTATAAAATGTCAGAAAATAGTGAAACATATCCATCGCAGTTTCTCAAAGTCCAAGGTTATGTCTTTAAATGTTTTCTTTTGTCAGTCAAAAACCCAAAGATATTCAGTTTAATTTAAAAACAGAGAAAGGCAGGAAATCTCTATATTTGAGAGGCTGAAAACAGCATTTTCAGACACTTTTGCATGAAAAATTACTTAAAGGATGAATCGATTATCAAAATAGTTCATTATATTCTGTTAATTGACTTATCGATTAGTGGACTAATCGCTGCAGCTCTATACTTGAGTTACAGACAAATTATAAGTGTAAGTACTGTATTGTATGCTTGTTACAGATACCATGCAGCTAACATAGACAAGGAGGTGAAAAACTACCCTAAATGAGACCAAAACACTGATATTTAGCCGGTATAATGTTTACCATGATTCACCTTCTTACTTTAGCGTGCTAACATTTGTGAACTACACATAAGGTAGAGCTGAGGCTGATGGGAAGTCATCAATTTTACAACTATTTGTTCATAAACCAACAAGTTAAGTAGACAAGTTAAACTGACGATGGCACTCAATGAAAAGTTACAGTACGTTAAAAGTAAATTAATGCTAAGAGAAACATGAACGTCTGCACCAAATTTCATGGCGATGCATCCAATAGTTGTTGAGACATTTCAGTCTGGACCAAAGCCGTGGGCCGACGTTGCCATCCATACAGCAGCGCCGCTAACGTGGCTAAAAAGCGCGCAGCAGTTCCACCTTCTACTGGTGTATTCATTCACTTTTTGACAGAAAACATTAATTAGCTGAAATCAATAGGGTCCCCATTAATTATTGAGCCAGGAAGGAAATTCACAAACAAACCATTAACAATGTGTAAAGCATGACTGAACGCTACCATTACCATGTACTGTTCTGATATTAATGCCCTGAGATTTAATTAAGAGAAGGGGAAAAACAAAAAAATACTTATTTATTTCAAGAGGTCATTCCAGGTTACTTCAGTACAGTCAGGTATAAGTCATCTTTTTTGATGTTAGCATTGCTGAATATGGATATTTACTCAAAACGTGTTTGCTTGGGAATCATTTTATGGGTTTATATATTGTTTTTAAAGCGTTTCACTTTCAGATATTGGAAGTACACAGACTTTTATATTCCAGTCATGGCAGGCAAAGTTGGACGTGTCGATGAAGACTATAATCAATATTGTTAAGAGTTATTATCGGCTGTGCTGTTGCCGCTGAGCTTGTCACGCTCCTAAATAATATAAAATAAAGATGAACAGGATTGAAGCATTAGCTGCGGTGAACTGCCGGTGCTACGGGTGCTTTTGACGCGCATCAAACACTTAACCGTGGTATCAACTGGGACTCTTTGGTATCCGGCGTTTCAGTGGGTGCAGTAAAACATCATAGAGCTTTCAAATAAACCCTGATAACCTCTGATCCGTGTGGAAGAAACAGACCAAGGATTTTCCTCTGAAGCCGAACCTTGCTGGAAGTTTTCTCACAGTAACTCGGCACGCAAATTTCTCGCTCTCAGGCTGCCTTTGAATACAAGTTCACTTCCTCTCACTCCCCCTGTGGTTGCACTCCCTGAATCTGCCTTTTTTTAAATTTCGTCCCCTTATATCTCATTATATATATGTGGATCTGCTGTTCTTTACCATGTTGTGCTCTGCGGTCAAATTCAAGTAAAAGTTCTCATCTTGATTTTTTTCATTTCATCTGCTCATATTTGTGATTCATTCCTTCTGTTATTTTATCACTTTGTTCCTTCACTAAATGAGATATTTTGTTTACACTAACATTAGTTTAGATTAGGGCTGGGCAATATATCAATATTATATCGATATTATGATATGAGATTATTGTCTTAGATTTTGGATATCATAATATGGCATAAGTGTTGTTTTTTCCTGGTTTTAAAGGCTGCATTACAGTAAAGTGATGTCATTTTCTGGACTTAACAGACTGTTCTAGCTGTTCTATTATTTGCCTTTACCCACTTAGTAATTATATTCACATTACTGATGATTTATAAAAAATCTGTGTAAATATTTTGTGAAAGCACAAAGAGTCAACCCTATAATATCGTCACAATATCAAGGTATTTGGTAAAAAAAATATTTGATTTTCTATTGCCCAGCCCTAGTTTAGATCCTATTCCTGGCTGGGTTTTAAATAATCTGCACAAGCTCAAGTTTTTACATTACTACAGAGAACATTGTGGGATTTTCAGAGCAAAAATATTGAGATAAATTTAATTGGTTTATCTAGGAAAAGATCTTAAACTTGCCGATAAACGTAAATGAACAGATTAGCTCTACAGTAAAGTGCACAATACAGTCCATTTATAAATTTAAGTTTAGAGAAAAAATAATCTTTGTCATTGAAGATATTAACCTTTTCTTTGCAGTAATCCAACAGAATCACAGCTGAATAAGCTTTGCAGAATAAGCAGTATTCAGGGCACATAGGAATAAGCATGTTTCTGCTATTTAAAGCTTTAACTAGGGAGTGAAATCCTTTGAGATTAAACAGAGGCCGAACATACTTCACATTTTTGCATCTTTAGCCAGAGAAATCCTTGAAGAATTTTAGGCATTGTTCCACCAATCTGTCCTCGTTGTACGTTTTAGTGTTCACTGCTGAATTTTGAATGACCTATTATACAGTATTCGGGACATATCGTTGTAAATATCTAACTTCTATCTTTTGCTGTTAATATGTATCCTGTTCCTGAGTTATCTTGGCAGCTCTTCATTTAAAAAATGCACTCTCAGCCTGCCATTTTGTCGGACCTTTTAAATCCGACACCGAGCTATTTTCCCTTTTGAAACGTGTTCCACATTTACTTTGAACAGAAAATTTACACTCTGGATGCGCATCTCAGTGGGTAAACATTGGACTCAACTCAGTTTTATTCCATTACTGTTAACAAAGATGCTCTGGAAGAAGACTCAGATTCATTATTCATTTTTTATTTTTTAGTACGCATCCCTTGTTGAGGTTGAATTGACCTTGTGTAATGTCACTTTCCATCTTCGGAGTTGTTATTTTATTGGCATTTTGGTGAAGTACGTAGCACAGTTGAACTGCAGCCACAAAATGGATTTTGTGATACAGATGCCCTGGTTCTGATTCATCCGCCTATACAGTCTCTATCATTAAATAATCATTTGTTCATTGATTTGTGTGCTGATATTGAGTGAGGCAAAATTAATGCAGCAGTCAATAAGACTGCATTCATCGCGGTTGTTCACTCATTCCATCGATTCTTAATAACTCAACCTGAGAGCTCTCTGAGGTTATAAATTATGATATTGGCATGTGACTGGTGCTTTTATTCACAGTGACTTACACAGTAAGTGAACAGGCAGGGTTTGAGTTTAAAGGGATAGTTCAGATGTTTTGAAGTGGGGTTGTATGAGGTACTTGTCATAGTCAGTGTATTACCTACAGTAGATGGCGGTCGGAAACTGACTGTATAGCTGTCTGACAGCAGCGTAAACTGGCAAAAATATGATTGGTATTGATTATTTTAGGTGAGCCTTTCTTTTGCTGCTGCCTGTCCACAGCAGTACATTGCTTTGCTTCTGTGCGGTAACTCCTGTCTGTTTCTCCAAACTGTCATCTACTGTAGGTAATACACTGACTAAGGATAAGTACCTCATACAACCCCACTTCAAAACACCCAATCTATCCCTTTAAGGACACATGAATGTAATTCATAATAATCTCTAACCTCTTGACCACATGCTTGTTTCTATAATCTTTGTTATAATCTTTAATAATTATTGGTTTACTCTTTTGTCTATATATCCACATTCTTTCATGTTATTTTTTTGTGTCCTCCAGACCTGATCCACTGCACCAATGAGCTGAACGTCAGCATCCCCCACCTGGCAGACACACTGCTGGAGCGCACAGCCAGCAACAGCTGGATAGTGGTTTTCAAAGCGCTCATCACCACACACCACCTCATGATGTACGGCAACGAGGTGAGCTGAGCACGCCGACGCGTGGGAGCCCAGAGAGGGCAAAGATGATTATTTTTCAAATTCTCAAAATGACAAGAAAGTAGTGTGTCATCTTGACCTAACAAGCTTTGATTTAATAAGATCAAAGATGTATTATGTGGCCACAGAACAAGCTCTAAAAAAATATTCTCATAGCAGTGATCTCTTTAAATGTATTCATGAATATTGCTCTCACAAACAGTGTTAAACTTTATTTATTTCAGGCACACAATCGTGAACAGGTGGCTACCTCCAGGTCTGAAAAGTGAAGTCAAAGCGGAAGTGTCTTAAACTTGTATTCTTTCTAATAGCCAGCAGGGGGCGACTTCTCTGGTTGCAAAAAGAAGTCTAATTGTATAGAAGATGAGCCTACTTCTCACTTGATTTATTACCTCAGTTAACATTGTAAACATTAGTTTATGGTCTCAATCGCTAGTTTCAAGTCTTCTTCACAGCATGGTGATCATTTAGTAAATTATGGTCCCATTTAGAGTCAAATAGAACATGAAGCAGGGTATGCTTTAGGGCGTGGCTACCTTGTGATTGACAGGTCGCTACCACGGCGTTGTCCGGTCTGGGTGTCGTCCGTGTTTTCGTCTTATAACTTTTACCCTTTCACAGTGTGTTTTCAGTTCATGAAAGTTAATTGTAACATTTAGTTTGCCTAAAAACGTCTTATTCAGCATTCGGTTGTGAGAGCTCCACTCTCTCGTGTCACTTCTGGTTACAAATAACCAAGATGGCAACGGCCGAAATACAAGATGGACGCGGCCAAAATGCCGAACTCGAGGCTTCTATGATCGCGAAGCAAAAAACACACTGACAGCCATAAATCAATACGTTTGAATGGTCAACTACAATAACCATCTACGCCCGGATTGCTTTGTCCAGATACTTGTAAGAGTGGTAAGATGTAAAATATCAGCTTCAGGACGAGCACACTAGATTAGCACTGAAATGATTTGTCAATTTTCCATTAGTCAATGGACAGAAAACCAATCGACAACAGATTAGGTAATCTATTAATTGTCGGGAAAACAATTTACAGATTTATGGCTAATGTAATGTTAGTTGCAGGCCCACACAAGATGAGAAACTATTAATGAAGAATCAGTGCACACAGGAGTCAATGAAAGGATGAAACAAAGACATTTCCTGTGCAATCTAAAGCTCTCTGCGCCGCCGCCGCCCCCACACACACAAACATGAGAGACAGACTGATTGCCAATCGGCTAGCCCGAGTCATTGATCTGTCCACAGACTGACATTTTGCTCACCAGGTTGTAGCAATTTCGCTCCAACTCTTGCAGCGAGTTTCTTTGAAGCGGTATCTTCCACGTGTCCAACAAGGACTGATGATGTACCCCGCTGACATTTCAACAGCCAGTGTGACAAATCACTTCACTCCGGTTGCTCACACTACAGGAGCAACAACCAAAACATCAAACATGTTAAACAATGAGCGTCTCCGACTACAGAGAGTGATTACAGCGGGTACACTGACCCTCTCAAAAGTATTCAAACAAGAACGTTTTTGCAACACGAATAGTGACATGAGGTTTGGAATTTACCTAACCAGAAAAACTGAGGGTTAAAGCCCGATGAATTTGGGTCATGTCTAGAAGCTAACCCGCGAGTTGGGGAAGCTCTCGCGAGATGGTTAAGGTTAGGCATTGACCTCAAATAGTTAAGGTTAGGTATTAACCTCGGATAGTTAAGGTTAGGCATTGACCTTAAATAGTTAAGGTTAGGTATTAACCTCGGATAGTTAAGGTTAGGCATTGACCTTGAATAGTTAAGGTTAGGCATTGACCTCGGATAGTTAAGGTTAGGCCTCGTATAGTTAAGGTTAGGCATTGACCTTGAATAGTTCAGGTTAGGCATTGACCCCGAATAGTTAAGGTTAGGCATTGACCTTGAATAGTTCAGGTTAGGCATTGACCTTGAATAGTTAAGGTTAGTTATTGACCTTGAATAGTTAAGGTTAGTTATTGGCCTTGAATAGTTAAGGTTAGTTATTGGCCTTTAATAGTTAAGGTTGGGCATTTTGCTGGTAACTTTCTAGAATTTTCTCATAGACTTCTATACAATCAGACTTCTTTTTGCAACCAGAGGAGTCGCCCCCTGCTGGCTGTTAGAAAGAATGCAAGTTTAAGGCACTTCCACATTGGCTTCATTTTTCAGACTCGGATTTTGCCCACTGCTTTAAGTCAACAAACTCTGTGTAATGCTTATAAAGCTGCAACTCCAGTCTACAAATGAACCCTTCACTTTACGTGACATAGACACTGTTATTGTGTCTGAATGGACATGACTGAATATTGTCAGACAACAGCATCAGATAAGACACTAACTCCTTCCCCTGTCCTTTTTTCCATCAGAGATTGATGCAGTACCTTGCCTCCAGAAACACGCTCTTCAACCTCAACAACTTTCTAGATAAGGCTGCACTACAAGGTGATTTAATGCCATTTGGCTTTTTGTAAACTCAGCAGTGCTGTACGTCTAACAAAATGACTTTATGTCGGACTCTCCCTGGCTCTGTAACACTATCAATAAGCCCATTTCAGAGCCCAGGATTGAAACGCAACAGATAAAATGTGCCTTTTGTTGGATACAAGAAGCTGCTGAATGTTACTGAAAGTGGAAACACATGCTCTGTGACTTTGTAGTTAAATATATTCCAAAGTAAATAAATTGGAAGGTAAAACGGCGCAAGGGGCCAGTTTGGAGAAAATCTGATTACTCATGGAGAAGTTAGTCCATTTCATATGAGAGGGATTATGGCTTCTTAACCTGGTTAGAAAACAGGCCAAGGTGATCCGTCTCTAACTGCAGCGCCTCCTCTCTGCCCCCGCAGGGTATAACATGTCAACTTTCATCAGACGCTACAGCCGCTACCTGAATGAAAAAGCCATGTCTTACAGACTAGCAGCAGTGGACTTCACCAAGATGAAGAGAGGGTAACAAACTCAACACACACTAATAACACACACACATCACATACTGTTTATGCAGAAGCATTATGGGCCTTTTTAAGGCGAGACACTACAGGTGGAAATTAAAAAACTAATTAACTACTAGATATTGCCATGAAACTTCCCCAGTTGATTACTTACATTAAGGCAATTATTTTTTGTATTACACATTTTCTAAAATTGTATGTTTAAATACGCAAATTTGTCATTATCTTATTAAATATTGATTTCCAGACCAGAGATCTGAACATTGGATAAAGCCAGGTTCAAAAGTCTTGTTTCATTTTGTTGACCTCAAAAGTTTTTACAGAGGGGATTTTGGATATCTCGTTTTATAACTCCATAAATCAGAAAATACTGTCAACAGCCATAAAAAAAAAAAACATTTTCACCTTGCTTTAGGAATAAAATGTTCAACAAATCAGGCTGTGAATTATATATGAACAAAGCGTTCGTTAAAAATCCTTCAGAATATTGTAGAAAGGAATGAAACTGGAAAGTTTGGTGGATGTAAGTGTTACTGAAGCGGAGATTTCTGGCTCAGAGTCTGAGAGAAAACTAATTTTGAGAAAACGGCCTTTAAAAGATATGTATTGTAAAACTCCATATATTTTGCAAGACACTACAGATGAATAGGGTAAATAAATTTAACTAATAGATATCACCATGCAACTTCCCCAGTGAATTACTTATATTAAGACAATTATTTTTTGTATTACAAGTTTTCAGAATTTGTATGTATATATATGCAAATGAGGCATTATCTAATGCTAACTTTTGTTGAATTTAGGTATAATTGTAGTAAAATAAACACCTAAATGTGTATATTGGATGTTTTCTCTCCACTAGTCTGAAAGAAGACATGTTATGCAAGCAAATAGCCCAAATCTTGAAATTGATAATTGCATAAAAGACAGTGTTTTTGCCTAGTAGAACTGAAACTAGAAGAATGTGTTAAAATGAACACAGCTTCACTTTAAAATGTGTTTCCTGTTGCTAATCCACACTAAGAGCGTATACCGTATATCTGTGGGACCTCATTGCACACACATATACACCTTAGTCTACAGGCCTGATATGTCCTGTGTGTGTGTTTTTTGCATGTGTGTTTGTGTGCATGTATTCTTGTCTGTTACCAGGGCCGACGGTGTGATGCGCACCATGAACACAGAAAAGCTGATTAAGACTCTGCCCATCATTCAGAACCAGCTGGATGCACTGCTGGATTTCCAGGTAAAGACATCTGAAAGACACAAAGACACGAGACTGGTATGTAAAATACTGAAATATCTGGATCCAATCTTAGTCCTTTTCTCTCTCTCTCTTTCCTCCAGCCCAACTCCAACGAGCTAACCAATGGGGTGATCAACACAGCTTTCATGTTGCTGTTTAAAGACTCCATACGGTTGTTTGCTGCTTACAATGAAGGTGTCATCAACATGCTGGGTAAACCTTACACACAGTACAGCAGATACAGTTGTATTTATGAAGTAATCTGCCTCTGATGTCGAGATCACAAGACTGCAGTCTGACGATTAGAACGAGCGAACGTCAGATTGTAGTGTTTCTGGAAATTTTTTCACGCTCCATTCGCCAGAGTTTGCTCGCTCGTATGTTAGGAAGAAGTGTGACCCACCGGATGTAGACTGTGGGTATAAGCCTGCCATTGGCTGCCTATTTCAGCCCTTCCGCTATCTATATTGCAAGGGCACTGTCGCTACATCCTGTGCTTAGCGCCGATTGTGATTGGTTAATAAAAATGCAAACAAGCCAAGCCAGAGCGTTTTCCCCCACGATACCACAATGATAATGTGTGGAGCCAGGCCTTTCTTTAGCGCTGACACAGCGCTGTGGCGGTAGGTCTAGCTATGCGAGACGAACAAGACTGTAACTCCACTCAATCCTTCTTTAAAGGGGAAATCGATCCCCCCCCCCTCGACTGTCTCTAAAAGTCCAATTAAAGATCACCTTCTTTTCTTCCATTAATTATTAAGCCAGTGAGGAGTCAGGGGCTGTGAACACACCATCAGACTCTTTAGTGAGGAGTTCATAAAATGATTCATTACTTAATTGACTTGATCTGAGGTGCTTCAACTATGGTTATAGAGTAACTGGGACTCTTTATTTCAGCCTGCACGGACACCACATGTGCGGGTTTATCGGGACAAATCAGTAGCAGATTTGATTTTGAAGCAGTTTTTATGATTGTTTACGCTTTTTAATATTATTATCTAGCACACTGGTTCCCAACCTGGGGGTCCTGACCCCCATTAGGGGTCGCCAAAGCTTCACAATGGGGACGCCAGGGCTTCTTGATTTTAAAAGGGTGTAAGACAACTTTCTTTTTAACATAGAGTTGGCCTATATCTCAGCATTTCATTCATTTCTGTTAAGAAAATGTAATTGAACTGTTTTTTTTAAAGTTTGGATTATTATTTAAGATATAAACAGGATAAAGGCACGGTGAAGACCTGAACACAAGTTACATTCAGAGTCTTCCCTAAGGGGTCCCTTAAGGAAAAAGGTTGGGAACCACTGATCTGGCACCTCAGTGGGCTAAAATAAATCCTAATTAAGTATTATGGCGAACATGTACTTTTCCCTCATTTGTGAATAAGTAGTGATCTCGTGCTGATTCTGGTTTTCTGATACACAGAGAAATACTTTGACATGAAGAAGAACCAGTGCAAAGAGGCTTTGGAGATCTACAAGACTTTCCTCAACAGGATGACCAAACTGTCCGAGTTTCTCAAAGTCGCAGAGGTAACGTCCGTTTGTCCTGCTGCTCCTCCGCGGAGGAAACGCAGCGTTACACACCACCGGAGAGGGCGAGAGTATCTGTCTGGGGCGAATCTCAACGGCCTCCTATAAAAACACATCTCAGAAGAATTTAACGTGAAAATCCACTGAAAAACCTGTTGAGATTCGCTCCAGACTTGTGTAACCCTTTGGATCTGATTTACGGTCGATATTTTCCAACCTAAAACTGACCGTAGATCAGCGTCCAGGGGCTCTCCTTAATCTTCCAAGTCTTTTTTTTTTTTTTGCCTCTAGATTTCCCTCCTGTTTCTGTCCTTCTCTTGCTCTGACCTGGGGAGGGGGTTACTCCATGACAAGTGATTAATGGCTGAGTCTTAGTCTATCAGAGAGCCACTCGTGTAGTGCTTCCAGTTGAGGGACCCCTCGCGTGCTGCCTGTTCACATGCCTGCACTGCATGCCCAAGCAAGCTCTTTTTTCTATCACTATCTCTGTCCTCCTCTCCTTATTATTTTATTTCCTCCCTTTTCTTTAAAAAAAAAAAAATATCCTTGCTAGGCTTCACAGTGAATATAAACAGTTTTATTATCCCCGTGCGCCACCTTTAAAGGCTTTCTCTCTGCTTGGTTTCGTTCCCATTTGGAAGGTTTGGGGTGCAGCCGCTCGATCCAAAGAAAAATAACAACAACAGACTAACGTTGACTTTAAGGACCCATTCATTTTACCTGTCTAACAAGATGTGTGTTTGTCTGTTTGTGTGTCATCTGTGCTCCCCCCTTTCTCTTTCTGTTCAAAGTCAACATTAGTTGAGTGTCTTCCTTTTGGATGTTTCTTACCTCGCAGTCACGTGACCTGTTGTCTGCCCTGCCTGTTCAATCAGTCGGTGTGCTCAGCATTCATTTCAAACCAGTCTCCAGATCTCAGTGTGTGTGTGTGTGTGTGTACTTATAAGTGTGTGTGTACGTATACTGTGTATATATATAGGTGTTTGTATGCGTGTGCATGCGCCCTCCTCCTCTGTTGTCTTTTATTTGTTTTCCTTTCCAGCCACTGCATGAAGTAATGAATGCCTGGGTTTGATTCTTCTTTCTCCCTCCTCCTCTTCCTCCTCTTCCTCCTTCACACGCCTCTTCCCTTTTTTTACTCTGTTGGGTTTATTCCTTGTTTTGTTATTACATTTGGTTTATTTTTTATTTTGCCTCCCTCCTCCCTCCCCTACCCCTCCCTCCTTTTTTGTGACACAGCGAGTTGGGATAGATCAGGGCGACAGCCCCGATCTCACACAGGTCAGTCTACATCTCATCTCAATCAGTCAATCAACCAGTCAGTCAACCAGTATTTAGATCCGTCCAGTCAATCCCATAATGCTTCATTCTTAACGCTCCCGTTCCCTACTCACCCTACAGACCTGCCCACACTGCAGCTGCCCTGTCCTCCTCTCGTCTTCACTCTCCTTAACTCCTTCGCCTTTTCTCCTTTTCTCTAGAATAGAGAGGAAACAATAAATGAAGACCTGCAAAAGAACATTTATGTTTCACAATTTTTAAGAATTAATTAGCACAGAAAAATTCTTTTTTTTTTTCTTATTTGATTCATTGCAAAAACAAATTTTACTCTTAGGTATGATTTTGAAAGCAGCTCTAAAAGTTTTTTTTTTGCACATTTCTATTTTAGATGTCCATGACCGGGGCTTATTATCTGTCTGAATTCCCCCAGCAGTATTTCTGGCATTTTCCCAGTGTAAATATCAAGGCTTGTCTCTTCATTCGAAGGCTTATCATATAAATAAGTCAGCACAGCTTTATGAAATAGGTTTTTTGCCCACATAAGCAGTGTTCAAATCATTTCCCTGAAAAGATTATGTCCCTTTGCATTAGCTGTGGGGAGAGCAGCGAATGGTTTTTATTAAATAGGTCTCTGCAAATATGACTTGGATAGGTGTACATAATGCCATCATAAGCACTGCATATCATGCTAAAAGGCCCCAAATGCAATATATCCTTTTCAGTGGAACCATAATTGGATCTTTACAATGTGACAAATCAAGTAACAAACTGAAAAGGGTTGAATTTTATGAATTAAAGCCATGTTTGCAGTGCTCATGAAGACCTTATATGCCCTTGTTCAACAACATAGTGACCCATGCCTATACTGAGCTCTAGATATGTGTCTGTTTTACTTTTAAACCTTTAGCATATTCTAGATTTCTCTGAAGAAGGATATCCAGAATTCGCATTTTACTCTCTTTCCCCCTTAAAATAAGTATATGAGAAATCTTTTCTTTGCTTGTTGTGTTTGCGTTGTGTTCTCTGGTGCTGAAATGTAAGGCTCTGGATGAAAACCGTGGTATCACATAGTGGTCCAAATGAACCCACCAATCCTTTTTGTTTTACAATACAGAGCTGGCCAGCTGCTCAATGTGTATACCTGGTTTTTCACCAGATGTTTACATTTCACGGAGTTAACTTCCTTGGCTTCCAGTGAGATAAGATTTTGGTACTTCTAGCTTTAGCTGCTGCCTAATTTCCAAACTAAATCAAAATGACTTAATTTGACTTTTAACCTAACGTGGAATCCACCAGTTAACTCTTAATTTTTGGACTGTGATTTTCTTTACACGTATGCGTGTGTTAAGTGTGTGTGTTTATGAGAGCGTTTGTGCACTGCTGGCCTCTGCATGGGCTCGCTAGACGGTTCAGAGATGTGTTTGTTGTGTTTCTACTCTGGAGCCCTGCCTGCAGCGACGACGCTCCGCTGCTCTGTCCTGACCCGTCAGTCCCGCTGCGGACTCGCTTGCATGATCCAAGGCTGATGTGTGCATGCTGGTCAACCAAACCTGATGAAACCAAATGCAAAAAAAAAAAAAAAAAGAACAAAGAGCTATTGTAGAGTAGATAATGAGTCTGAGGGTAATGTCTTAATTTTGCTGCTGCTTTGTGTGAGCGTAAGTGAGTGAGTGAGATCAAATGAGGAGGTGATGAGGAGGTGGGAGTGAGAGAAAGCAGTGTGTCCCATTTTGTCCATTTGGCTGTGGTTTTAATGTTACCCCATCAACCCCCCTCCCATTTACCCCTTCCTCAGGCTCCCAGCTCTCTCCTGGAGGCTCTGGAGCAGCACCTAGCCTCTCTGGAGGGCAGGAAGCTCAAGGACCTCTCCGCAGCCAGCAGGTACGATCACATCACCAAGAAGCTACTCAGATCTCCTGTAACACCATTACTGCCACTGCTGTTCTTACTGCAATTACTAGTATTACTACTACTAGTACTACTGCTGCAACGATCAATTGATCAGTTTTAAATTAATCACCAACTATTTTGATTATCGGTTTGAGAAAAAAAAAAGTCAAAATTCTCTTATTCCAGCTTCTTAAAGGGACTGTTTGTAAGAATCAGAAATGCCAGTTAACAGCGACAACTGTGGCCGTTAAGTCAACGAAAGTCAGCGTCCTGTTGCTCGGGCTTGTGCTCGCTCTACATAGACATGAACGAGCATCGCTCAAAACAGTGAGGCAACACGCGTCAGATAAAACCTCTCTATATTTCACCTGCTTGGCAGTAATGTTAGCTGACCAGACGAAGGTCTCTCCATGAATCACTGCTGATCCCAGTGTTGGCTTTTCCTGCTTCAGCCTCCCGACCGCGGCCGGAGGGAACAGGAGATCTCCGAGTTTTGGTCGGAGACGATAACGTTTCTCGCTGCGGAGCCCCGTCACTTCACAAGACACGGAAAACCTCTGTTGGTCTGGAGGAGCTGCAGCATTTATTTCTGCACAAACGTCCACTAGATATTCTCAGAGCTAAACTAACTCTTCTGCAGCGTGTAGTGTGCGCGCATGCACGTGAGAGTGGAGCGAGCTGAGCGAGAACGTGTGCGGTGTGTGAGTGAAGGCAGGCAGGCAGAGGAGCAGAGACTCCGGCCCTGGAGACCAAAGCTACGGTCTCTCCTGCGTCCTCCGACCGCGGCCAACACTGTTTTGCAAGACGGGCTTCACTAGATAGAACTTTGCGGTTTTGGTGCTTCCGTGTAGTTTGTGTTGGAGTCTGAGTCTGAACAGCGTAGCCACGCGCGAGCGCGCATGGGACACCGACCCGGATTGATTTATACGTGTAAGAAGCTACAAACAATCCCTTTAAATGTGGATATTTTCTGGTTTATTTACTCCTCTATGAAGTCAAATGAATATCTTTGAGTTGAGGACAAAACAAGACATTTGAGGATGGCATCTTGGACTTGCCAGGGCAACCGCTTTGGTCCAAGTGTACTTCCTGTCAGTTACTGCATTTAGCAAACACTGCAACAGGAAATACAAAGATAACAACTGATAATCAATTATAAATATACAACCAATAAACTCCACAGCGCTGCAGCCAGTCAGTAAACAAAATCACACCTTTTAAGGCAAAAATAGAGCAGCAGAGTTTTTACACATCCGTCGCCTAGTTACAACAATCACAGGTAATTAGCTAGCGTTAGCTTGTTGTTGTGACGTTACTCACCTGTCACCTGTCACCTGTCCACTCAGCCTCTCTGTCCCTCACACAGGCCTCCTCACCTCACTAAAGACAGAAGCTCCTCACGCACCTGTTAATGACGCAAAAACGTGGGTGTGTTTGATTTGCGTCACTTAACGTGCTCGCCGCCGGTGTCCTGACAAATAGGCTGTTTTCGAAACCGCATACTATACTAGTAGTACGTACTGATTTGGCCAAAATGTAGTATGCAGTATGCGAACAAAAGCAAAATCTCCAGTATGCCAGAAATACCCGGATGACGTACTGATTTGGAAAAATTCTCCAGTATGCATCGGACCAGTCTATCTCGCCTACTGTATCCCACAATGCAAAGCGGCGGAACAGCACAGGCTACGGGTATAAAAACAGCAGCCAAAAGCTGCTCTTTTTTTTACGTTTTCTGTAGCCATTTCAACACTAAATTCACTTCTGAACGTTTTTGAGGCGAGAAATCAACTGTGTAGATTATTAATATCGGCAGTTTTACGAAGTTAGATGGCGAATCGAACATTTGTTCCACCGTTGTCGGAGTTTAGAAGCTCCACAGAATACCGTGACAGCCAGCGAGTGCCTGCCCGGGTCGCTGCCAGCAAGCCGGGTAGTCACGCTCAGAGACCGCTATGAGCTGCTGGAGCTCTCTAGAGACCGGTCTGTAGACGAGAGGCTTTGATTTCCTTGTTGACGGATAGTTTGTTTAAATATCACAACACAGATGTCCATTATAAATTAACAGGAACCTGTGTTTATTTGCCTTTTTTCGAGTTAAAAAGCTCCACAATCACCCGCGGGCGTAGCTCGCTGGAGAGCCGGCCAGTGACGCTCACAGAGCGGCTACAGAGCAGCAGAGTGGCGAGGGAAGATGAGAGGAGAGGAAGAGGAGAGAGAAGAGGAGAGGAGAGAGAAGAGGAGAGAGAAGATGAGAGGAGAGGAAGAGGAGAGAGAAGAGGAGAGGGAAAGAGCAGCTTCTGACGGGGCAGAGAGGTTCCTGATGAGACAACATGACACTTTTTTAACATTTCTCTAATATCTGGAGGGAGATCAGTCCTTTTGCTGTAACTGAAAAAGCAGTTTGAGTAAAGTAAACGTTGTGGATGAATGTTTTATATTTCCCGTCTCTCCTCGTTGATGATCTTGTTTGTCGGACTTCTTTATGAGCTGTCAGAATAAATAGTTTAAACCTGCAGTATCTTATAAAGTAAACAAGCACAACATAAACAACAAAATCAAAGTTGTATTTTTTGATAATATTGTAATAGTGGTACAAGTTAGTTTTTTTGTCCTGTGCTTCAAGAGCTTGTTTGAAGGCTTAAGCCTCGTCTAGCATACTGCTAAATACATCACTTTAACTGTCACATACTGCATACTACTGAGGAACGCAGTATACAGTATGTACTGTATACTGCATACTGCGCTCCTCAGTAGTATGCAGTATGCGGTTTCGAAAACAGCCATAGAGCTACCGTTCAGAGTAGTGATGGGAATTTCGGCTCTTTTTAGTGATCCAGATCATTTGGCTCAGCTCACCAAGAAGAGCCGGCTCTTTCGGCTCCCAAACGGCTCTTCGTTTTACCACTTCTGCCTTTTATAATTCAGCCAAATTTAGCTTTAGCTGTTTTGACCTATGATTAGTATGTGTGCACATATATCACTTAAATTATTCAATATAATTATACTAAACCTTATAATTTCCAGAATATCATAATTTGCCATGCTGCTTCTTTACCGACTGTCACTCATCTTGTCTGTTATTCCTGCAACGCACCCCACTGCACCGCAACGCACCGCACCGCAACGCACCGCACCGCAACGCACCGCACCGAACCGCAAAGCACTGCACCGAACCGCAACGCACCGCAGCACACCGCACCGAACCGCAACGCACCGCACCGCACCGAACCGCAACACAGTGCAGCGCAGCGCAGCGCAGCGCACCGCACCGCAGCACACCGCACCGAACCACAACGCACCGCAGCGCATCGCCCCGAACCGCAACGCACCGCAGCGCAACGCAACTACTGCATGTAGGCTACTTCTATAACTACTACCAGGCCAGCCATTAAGAATTATGGACAAGGTGGACAACATTTTCCAAATCGGGCCCTTCATCCTGATCCACACCCACTCCAGGTCGTCTAGTTTAACATATCCTTGAAAACGTTTTTGCCATGCCAGCAGCGTCACTTTGGTTATAGCACAGTCAAGTTGGTCAGTCCACCATTCTGAAATATCTCAAGATCTATTAGATGGAAATTTGGTGCAGACAGACATGGTCTCCAGAGGATGAAACATTATGACTTTCATCGTCCTCAAACCTTAAATCTAGTGCATCATCTAGTCAAAATGTAAATATGTCCCAACACTTTCGTTTCTGTAACCGTTTGGTTTTCTTAACAATGAGCAAAACAGCCTCAGAGCTGCAAGATACATAGTCTTGTTCAAATAAAGCTAAGGTTACAAAGACAAACGAAACAAAGCAACCAGCTTTGCAAAAAAAAAAGAAATGTTTGTGTGTTTCACCTTAAGATCCAGCACCTTGTCCAGTGCAGTGTCCTCTCTCTCCAGCACTGGGATCTCTCTCAGCCGTATGGACGACAAGACAGAAGACAACAGACTGCAGCAACACAAGGCGAGACATTTGCAAGACATTTTTAAACATACACATATAGACAGCTAATGCTACACAGCAACAATACTATACTGAATGAAACCACAATGAATTGTTTTTTGCTTTTATGTGAGAAAAACACATTGAAATCACTTTAGTGTGTGTGAAGCGTACGTCTTTTTGTCCTCCACACTGTTGTTGAAGTTGAATGGACAAATGCATTAGTCCTGCAGTACAGTGAAATACACTGTCTGTCTCTGGCTGCTGGCCCATAGCGTAGAGCTGCACAGAGAATGACAATGAAGTCACAATCTCAAGACCCTCTGCAGTGGATTCCTCATTCAAATAAAGAAGCATAAATATGTATAATGGCTATCTTTCCTAACACTATTCATGTGTCCTGCAGGGCTGTTTACAAACCATGGAAATATTATATTATAGTGTTGATGCTTTTCATTGCAGGAGGACGGTCATAAAGTGATCGACATCCAGACACCCAATGTGTCACCCAGCGCCCAGTCAGTGGGCAGTGCCAACAGCAGCGGAGGGGCCACAGATCTCTTCTCCAACTCACCGATCGTACCCGTCAGCAACCAGTGAGTCTGCAGTGTAAAAATGCTACTCCAGGTCTTCAACAAGAAGTCTGTCTGTCATTATAAATCAATTTTATTTTAAATGGGTACGTAAAAACAAAATGAGAAACAAAACTGTGCTCTCCTCTCCACTTTCCCTCCTGCAGTGTGCCAAACCTGACCAGTGAGCTGTTCACCCTGCAGCCTAACTACACCCCCATCCAGACCACACACACTGTGCCCAACAATAACAATGCCTGGGGAGGTAGGACTGCACACACACACACATATATAATCATGTAAACATACAACGAAGCGTGCAAATAAACACACTGCTCAGAGCTGGATACGCTGTAACAGTGATGCCCGGTGATGCTTCATGCTGTTGACTCATTTCCCCTCTTTTCTCCTTTCACGTTACCATGGTAACCTTTGGATGTCAGGTGACCTGCTAAAGCCAGCACCACCCGTTCAAATTCACAGCCCTGGAGTCCAGTTGCACTCCGGGAAAATGCTGCCCAATGATTTGGACTCTTCATTAGCCAACCTCGTTGGTAGTGAGTATGCAGAATCTCTCTCCAAATATTGCTTCTAATATTTCCTGTTATTCCTCTCTGGCTGTGTTGCTTCCTTTCAGCTGATATATTTGTTTTTTTCCTTCTCTCAGACCTGCAGTTTGGCGGGACGCAAGCTAAAAAGTGAGTGGGCTTTCCTGACTTAGCCATAACAAAATGACTCAGCTGTCTATCCATCATTATCACAGTTCAAACTCTCTCACAATCCATTATTTCTCTTTCGGATTTTGCACAATCTCTGCATCTAAAAAATGCTCTGTGTATGTGTGTTTGTGCATCAGGCCAGAGCTCCAGTGGAGTCAGCTGGTAGAGAAGAAGCCAACTGGTGGCGGTTGGCAGTCAAAGACCATGTGCACCAGCACCAACTGGACTCACACCACCCATCCCATGGCACCTGCACCCATGCCCGTCCCTCAGATGGTAATTTAAAGGCTACATTGGCACACTTTTTTTTTTTGCACCGCAGATTGATTCACAGTTACACTCATTCTCCTGTTAGTTATGAGCAGGACAATTTACACCATCATTGGGTGCCCTCCAAAACCAGATCAGCACTGTGCCAATTTGTGCCTTTTGGGGTTTGACTTTCACCCAACAAAAGGACGTATTTCACACTGCTTGTTGTGGTGGAATCCAAAAGGAAAAGGTGCTGCAGTGTCTCTGCCAACACTTAAAAGCTGTGAAAGATGATATCAAAGAGTACAAAACTGTGGTACCGCCAGCCGCCGTCTGGCTTCCATTGCTCCTAAAGTAGTGTTATTATGGTAAGGATGGCCTCTGAGCGAGGCGAGCGGTATTACCACGGTTTTGTATTTGGCGGCTCACGTTACCGCAGTCTTGGAAAGGGAGGAGTGAGCGGAGGGGTACTCAGCTGGTTGCAATCTGCAACCGCACCACTAGATGCCGCCATATCCTACAAACTGCACCTTTAAAAGCTGTGAAAGATGAAATTAAAGAGTAAAAGATATTCAGTTCATGATATCAAACAGAGCAAAAGCTGAAATCAGAGACTATTTGGCAGTTTTTGCATGGAAGGTTACTTAAATGATTAATTGATTATCAAAATAGTCGCCCATTAATTTTATATCATTGCAGATCTAATGTCATTATTTCCAAAGTAGAGAAAAACCTTGGCCGACTCTTACCGGAATGCCTCCGAACCTCCCTATGTAGTGAATTTCATTATAAGATACTGTAAACTACAAAAATCAGCTTTCTGGGAGTTACAAAATAATGATAGAAAATGAAATGTCATAAAGATATCACTATCAACCTGACAATTAAGTCTCTATATTATATAGGGTCAGGTCTGTAAATGTGGCCTTTTTGTCCAGAAAGCACTACTGCACTGCTCCAGCCGAAATCTTTGTAAGAAGTATTGTATTGTGTATTAATTTGGTGCCATCCATCATTCTGTCAGAGGAGCCAGTTTCTCCTAATAGTCTGATATCTCATTCTGGAATGAAACTCATTAAATGTACCTGTTGGCCAAATGTAACTTTCTGCTGCATTCAGGGCTTTTTGAAGGAGCTGCCAAATTTGCATCTGTCCTTTGTGCTCCACTCTCAATTATCCGCAAGTCTCTTCCATTCAATCTGGTTTCATCTTTTAATTTTCGTCTGATTGACCTCTCGACTCAAACCGCTCATTTATTCAGCAAATGGCTCGGAAAGACGGTGGCACGACGTGAATAGAAAGTACAAGTGATTTGAACATGAGGAATGGGCGAAGGTCTGGTTTATCTCCTCTGCTCATTTAGAGAAAAGGCCTGAGCATGGCTTTTATTGTTGTAACGCTCTTTTTCTGTAACTCTCCACAGAATGGGATGATCTATACTGGCTATGTAAGTACATTTCTTCATTTCACCTCCTCCCTCACCTGATTTTCACCCTGACATCCAAAAACCTCCCTTTTTTTAAATCAATGCTTGGGCACTTTTACAGTATTAGTATTCTGTTTGTACTGGTGATGATACATGGGGAAAAGGGAATTATTTTGCTTATTGCGCTGCATTGGCATTGTTGTTTCATCCCTTGCTGCCAATCTGCTGCTACCTCAATTCTACTTTGTTAAACGTTGCACCTCTTTTTGTTGCTCAGGATTAGGTGTCTTGCTACAAACAAATGCAAATGTTAAAGAAAGTCAAGACATTTCTGTCTTTGTTTGGGGGAGGGGAGGGGCATCTTTGACAGGTTAGACATGAGGCTGACAGTATCAGGATTATGTTTGTAATCAACTCTCAGGTCAAGATTAAAAGACTGCAGCTCCGCCAGAAAGTGGTATATTGTGTTTTTCTCTTTATATCCATACAGGCTCCTGCACCAGTGGCTTTTCCTATGACGTCACCCCAAGTGCCTGTGTATGGAATGGTAAACAACGGCTTTAATCTCAGTCTTACATTCATACTCTGCTGGCATTAATCTACTCTAAATCTGAAATAGTGTGTGCTCCCCACCTATCACCATCCATTCTCCCATCTATCCTCTGACCAGCTCCCTCCTCAGATGAGTCATCAGATGGGGGGCGTTCAGATGATGCCCCCGCAGCCTGTCATGTACAACCAGCCTGTCCTGAGACCCACCAATCCCTTTGGACCCATGCCGGGGACACAGGTAACACACACACACACACACACACACACACACACACAAACATTTATATTAGTACATATGCCATGTATTGCCGTTAAATAAGTAGTTTTGAGCCATTTGAGTGGAGCAGCGTGTCATATAGACACGACCACTGACTATTTGTGTAACAATTTCGCCACAAAACAGACTGACCATACACAGTCCAGTCATAGACTTTGGACTGAGTCCTGTTGTGCATGTAAAAGAGAGTTACTGAAACGCCTAGCTTGAAAGCCCTTTCTTCCGTAACGTGGTGATGTCACCAAGTAACATTTGAATAATACCTGCGTAGCGGAAAGTTTGGCACGCCCTCAAACAAAGCTAGTTAGAGTGGAGCTCGAGCGGAGTCCGAAGAGTTTGGTTCGGTTGACCAATCACAACAGAGTGGGCCAGCTGACCAATCAGAGCAGGCTGGGCTTTTCGGGAGGGGGGGGTCAGGATCTCAAACAGAGCGTTTTTAGACAGAGGGTGAAAAGAGGTTCTGCAGCACAGTGGGTATGAGAAAAGTAAAGTGTTTTTTGAACATTACAGCATGTAAACATGTTCTAGTGGAAACACAAAATACAAGTATGCACCTGAAAATGAGCATAATAGGTCCTCTTTAAACCTCAGTTTAGAGTGATGTTATTACAGAAACGCTTTCATTTTCACTCCACCGCTCGCACGTACTTTCACACATAAATATGAGGCACCTGTCTGATAAATGCTTTCACCTATCCCTCAAGAAAATCACAGTTTATCACATAATGAATGTAGACATGTTTAGGAGACAATAAAGAAGGTGTGAGGGGAAACAATCCAAATTTAAACTTGACTGAATATTGGGGCTTCTCCTACTTTTATGCTTTGGAGTGTGTAGCTTAAAGGGGAGTAGTGTGGACCTATAGCCAATTATCTTGGGGTTGTTGAATACTTTTCTGGGAGGTGTAGAGAATTACTAAGTAGGCAAGACACAATGAAAAACAAACTGGTTAGACCAAATAAGAGTATGGACATCCTGAATTGACATGTAACAGCATAAGAACAAACAGAGGTGGAATTTGACAGTATGTCTGCTTCATGTCCGCAAGTCTTCTTGAATAATTGACGTACTCATTCAGCTGTTCTTAACGACTGATAAGTAACATTCAAGGTGCGGACCCTTCCAGAAGCAGGATGAATCATGTTGTCAGATAATTGACCAGCAAGTGTGAAGATAGTGTTTTTCACAGTGAGTAATCATCCGTTGGTGCGGCCACAAAACTCTCAGGAAAACAAACAAGTATATTTGGACCAATTATTCAAAACATAACAGAGTAATATAATTGCCGACTGAGCGCTCGCGCCCACGACAAGCTGTTTTTCCGGCACTGCGGCAGGTAATACGCTTGTCAGTAGATGCCTGAACACTTGATGAGGTGTTTTGTCGAATTAAATTATTCTCCATTCTGCTCTCGTCCTCTGCAGATGCACTTCATGTAGGGATGATGTTGTAACCATGGCAGCAAAGCCGAGAGAGAGAAGGCGAGAGGGAAAGAGATGGAGAGAGAGAAAGAAAACAAATCCAGAACCAAATCCAGTGGCGGAGGAAGAAAGAGGATGACAAGAGAGGGAAAAGGGAGGGGAGAGGAAGAAGGAGAGAGGACCAGAGGATGGATAAAAGATGAAATGCTGATGTCTGTTTCCATGTCGCCTCGCCCTCTAATCTCCTCTCCTCTCTCCATGTGGCTACTGATCTCTCTGTCTTTGAATGGGGCACCAGAGGCTCCGCATCAATCCCACTCATCCTCTGTTTGATTCGCCAATTCAAACGGCGATTATGACCTGTGATGACAGCTCTGTGGAAGTGCTCTACTGCCACTTCCCGGCCTCCTCATCCCCGATAATTTCCTGTATAAAAACTTGTCCACTTCAAACTCGGAGGACGCGCGTCTCTTTCTCTGATTGGATTGTTTGCTGGCACTTTACTCAATGTGAACTTTGCCAAGGGTTGTATGTCTGTGTAGGTGATTTTAGCGTCTTGTTCAGATTGGTTCCCCGGTTTGCGTGTCATCCATCACCTGATGTCAGAAGTGATCGATTTGAATGCGTGCGTTTTCCTTTTTCTACATTTCAATGTGCTGCATCGACATGAGTCTTTTTATGAGCTCCATTTGTTCTTAATTGCCAACTTCAACATCAAAACATCCGGCGTGGAACGATAATGTGTGTGTGTGTGTGTGTGTGGATGAACGTGGTATGTGTTTCTCTTTTGGTACCTGATGTCATTAACTGTGTTGCCAGGTACCAATGTGTTACTGCACTGGAACTAACTGATGAAAGCACTGAGCCAGACCCAGGCATCGCATTTGGATGTAAACAAACCTCTTACACTGACTTTGCTACTTGGGGTCGTGCTGTACACACTGTGTATTTTTGTTCTTTTCTTTCCTCTACAGCTGTGCAATATCATGCAAATCTTCGTTTACTGTCTTTTCCACACCCATCTGTAGGCTGTTTAGAAAGCTGTTCCCTGCTGTAGTGTTGTTGTGTGAAGGTTTCTGTACAGAATGCCGTTTTATTTTCTAACCTCTTCTGTTTGACCCGTACTGCTCTAAAAGTAGTGAAAAATGCACTGAGAGCCAGATAGAGAGGTGACTGGATATTAGTAAGGAGGTGATTCTCAGTCTTGCCAACTCTCCTATGATTTCCAACCCTGTCCTGAGCATCCGTCCTGTCCAAAATGAGTCTCCTGTGAAGTCCTTTACACGCCAGAAAAACTGGATAATTACTGCAGACAAAATGTCTCACCTCCACTTGGAGGAATTAAAAAGACACTGCTACCACAGAGAGAGGTTTGTTAATGTAGTCCTAACATTTATGAACAGGACAGCTATAGGTCAGTCGGGAGGAGTCAAACGAGGACTAGACTGTCGAAAAGCGACTGAGGGTAATGTCTGTCGATCATGACCCTAGTAATGCCTGCGGTGACGACACACAGATTAATTCAGACAGCCAGAGACGGGAGGCTTTAATGAGACGTTAAATGTTAATGTGGCTTTTCTGGCAGATCCAAGGTCAAGTCAGACCCACAGACAGACAGACGATATATAGATATATATATAGCACAAACCTTCGAAGAGGGGACAACGCTCTGCTGCACAAAAACCTAAAATCATTGCTGGGATGTACAGTTGAAAGGGGCAATAATCGATTGGGGATGAAGTCGTTTTCTATTGATTGTGTCTGTTCTATGTACATGTACTGTATGTGTGTTTGTGTGTGCACATGCCTTCCCATAGAGATAAACAGGGTTAGAGATGAAAGGTCTCTAGTGAGCTGGCAGCGTGTACTAACTTACCGAGTGTTATCGTGACCGTGTCTCAGTCTGTACAACCCAAACATCAAATTAAAAAGGTGGTTCCAAGGATCACTCATCTGCTGAAAACAACGCCCCGAAGTCATCGGACCTGGAATCTCAAAGTGAATCTGAATCTCTCCAGATGGAGCTGCACACGCTTGTGATTACCAACAAAATCGTCAGAGAATTGCGACTGTATGGTGGCGTTATGATTCAACATTCGACTGCTGGCGACGCAAAAACCAATCTCCCCGCCAGCTACGACTCTACTACCAGCAGAGAGAGGCTTCAGTGTTAGAAGTCGTCACCAAGCAGGCAGATATTCTCTGAGGTTTCTCAACCCAAGAAGCCAGCTGACATTTGGATATCTCCTTCGGAAAAAAGAAATTGTCCTCCATTACTCCTCGTCCCGGTGGTTTGTCTTTTTCTCCGTCAGCTGAATGCTCTTTTCATTGTGCACTTCACTCCCACGACGCAGCTCGATCCATCCTGGGCCAACCTCTGACTGTTACTGTGTCCTCTGTATATAGGTAATGCCGTTCATGTGTTTTTAGACGTGCTCTCTGTAAAGTGATCGAAGCCCCATTGGATGACGTACTGTACGTGGGACAATTTATTGCTGTATCTGTGTGTTGAATGGTTGTATTTTGAAGGTGTCATCATCCAGGGACGGGCGGGCGGGTGGGTTTGATGTTTGTGATGTTTGTGTCCATCTCGAGGAGGAAGGGGGTGGGGTTTGTGGGGCGGGGCGGGTGGGCAATGGGGGGGGCGGGGCGGGGTCAAGGGTAAACTATCACAACTGGTCTATACCAAGAGTGTCTTCATCGAGGAAGTGGACAGGACAGGGTCTGTCCTCTTCGAAACAGGAACATTTTTTTGCACCAAAGTCATCATCAAAGCGCAGCTTCTTCTTATTCAAGGTCACTACGGATGGATGATATCAGAACTCAAAAAGGATTTTTTTTGTTCTTTTATTTTTTAAGAGACAAAGAAACTGTCTTTTTTTTGCATGATTAAGTGTCGTCTTTTTATTGGCTTGTGTGCCCGGTAAAAGCATGACCATTGTGTGAACTCTCACTTTACCGGTGTGTTTGGAACAACGTTAAGGAAATTTCTCCATGAGATTTTTTACTTACCTCTCTCGACATGAACGTTCATTGGCATTCATAAATCAACTGTTTTACAATGTAGGGTCCGTAACTGTTTGAAGGCTGCCTCGCATGCAGAAATGCAAACTTGCAAGTAACCCATCAAACTTCAAACCCAGTTACCGTAAACTGCATCTTTGTAAAACGCCATGGATGTCAATGCCAGTTATCACCTAGCTAGCTAGACATTGCAGTCTTGTAAAAATCGCTCTTTATTAAAGCGTTGCTATTTTCAATACGTGTGTTTGAATGCTCGCTCCTTTTTCATACTATGCCAGCAGCATCATGGGAGGTTGTGATTGAAAGTCAAAGTACTGTAATATGTGTTTGGTCTGGTCAACATTGTGTGGTGTTTTTAACGTGTTTGCCCAGTCTTGTCCTGTCTGTTGCCATCAACCGGACTTATTCTTTCCCAGTCATCCTCTTAAAAAGCACGGACTGGTTTCCTGAAACCAGGCTTTAGATTCACCGGAAGCTTCAATTTTATTTTTCAGACAATTTGTAAAAATGTACTATCCCAGTTGTGTCTCTGTACACTTTATTTTTTGTAGTTTAATTCTCCTTAATTGTCATCTCCCCTGCTAAAATCAATATAAGGTACGCCGAATAAAAGCTATAAAGTAAAACTAGAAGTTGCAGTATTTAATCTGGGGTCGGATTCCCTGAACGCATCCTCAGACTAGTTTCTCATATCAAATAAATATATAATAAAAAGGACTAAAAAAGGAGTTTTCCACCCCAGTATGTACGTAAATTATCAGCACACACTTCTACCTGCACTCCAACTTTACAAAAAGGACATAGGAGGTGAACTTCAATGGGTTGCTTGTAGTGTTTTCCACAACGGAAGACTCCCAAGACAATTGTCTACCAACTGTCTACCAAACAAACCTTTGTATTCATCACTGAAGCTACTTCACGGACTAATCTGGCAGCTGGAAACCAGACTTGCGTGTTATCAGAGCAGAAACTGCATTTCCATGTCGTTTTTGCCAGTGAAAGGCGCATGATGTCTATGCAGTTTCACGCTCCATCCTCCGTCCATTTAGGTAGGCCTACTCACCATATTACCTCAGTATACCCTCAGTATTGTGTATACTGCGTTCACCACACTCATTCAGTACTCTCTAGTGTCCATCTGTAAACTGTTCATTGTTGTTGAGGGCATGAAACTCAGCAGTGTCCATGAAAATGTCTTGTTAGCAGGGAATGAGGTTCCATAACCTTCGATTTCTTCTCGTTTGATTTTTCTTTTTGTATATCAAAGTGATTGAATTATCAACAGGTTTGGATTGTTTATCAAATTTATTGGTTTTTATTTGAGAAGCATAGGTTGATGTTTTTGGAAGAAAATGGAATAAAACGTCATCTGATGCTGAGCTCTTATAGTTATTTGGTGACTCCTCCACAAACACTCTGGGACCCCAGGAAGGTTTGCTGCTATTGCAATAGAGCGGTGCAGCGATGACGGATTTTTGTAGGCCAACCAGGAAGATGGCATCGCCCTGGTTCCCTCCACAAAAAGCTAATGGGATTTTTCCATTTTGATTATTGCAGCAAATAAGCTCTGTGGCAAACAAACATTTATGACACTTACACATTTTGTTCAGAAAGATAATCTTCACAAGTGAACACCACTTCTATGATTTTTTAAGTGTAAATGCAATCGCCAGAAGTAAAAAGCTAACGTTAGGCTATAAACAAACTACACCACGGTCGCATGACTTCAGGTCACCACCACTAAGCTAAAGGCGAGCGATTTGGCATGATGATGTTTAGTAGTCTCATTTAGCCACTTGTTAGCTACTGCCTTGTTTAAGACACGTAAAAAGCTTCAAAATTCAAAAGTGGGATATTTACTGATGTATTTTATGTCGTAGAACAAAACATTAAAATCGCTTCAGCTTGTGTTAAACCACAGACCTTATTTCAGGCATTCTAAATGAACAAACTTTAAAAAGGTAATAATACATTAAATCAGCTGGTAACAACGCGCCAATTCATGATTATCTGGAAATAGTCACACAGAGGCTACAGTTCAGTTCAAATTCATTTATTGATAATTAAACATTTCAAAGAACATAGGACAAAAATGTAATTTAAAACAAAATGATAATATTTGTGTTCATTGTCATTCATACAAGTTGAATGTGGCATCAAAAATCGTTGTTTTAGGGGAGAGGGGGAGGAGTCGAGCGTTGAACCAGCAACCGATCCTGAGCCGGGTTATTCAACTCTGAAATGAAGGGCCTACCAATGTGCTCTTACGCAAAGGCACTTAACCCCAAAGTGGCCCCAGGGGCGCATTTACAAAAACTAAAACAACCCCTCCGTACTAAATGTCCACACGTCCAGCTCTGGCTGTGATCGCCTGGTACTCTTGAACGACAGGCTGTTAGATACGGGATGTACTAACAACAACAGAAAGGGTTTCAGATTTAGACTAAAAAGACAGTATACGTGTCCTCCAAATCTGTGTGTGTGTGTGAGAGCGGTCAGTATGTTGTGGGAGCAGGAATGTATGAGCAGAGTATGCAGGGATATGATCAGGAAAATCAAAAGCAGGAAAAAGATAATCTCCCATTTAAAAAAGGACGGGAGATCCATTTCCAAAAATCTGAAATCCTGACGAATAAAACTCCCTGAAGACGGGGTACGGAATATGAAGTATGGATATAGGTATCTGTGTGCGTGTATGAGTGTGTTTGTGAATGTGTACGTGTGTTTTCAGGGAGGGGCAGGAGTGTGTGGTCTTGAGTGTTTACCTTAGTGGGGGGACACCCCATCGTCCACAGCAGTTTCAGGCCTAACGCTGCTGATTTCCCCATCCCACGCTACAGCTGCGTGTGGCGTACGTCCAGGGCAAGGGCTCAGTTTGGCTCCCTCCCACTCTAGCTGCAATAATCAGCAAGAGGAAGAAGGTGGCTGGAGCAGCAGCAACAACAAGGCATGCAACTAACAGTTCACATGGAGATGGTGGAATATAATGTGGCAATTTAGAGAGGCTATGTGTCACTTAAAACCTAACAACAGCACTACCAACTCAGGTGGGCGAGTAAGAAATAAGATGTGTGTGGTACAATCACGAACGGAACAACTACTGTAAGTAAAATTACAAGTGGAATCAGGTGTGCATTAGTAGCATTTGCACGTGTAGCTCTGCTTTTACATGAGTAAAAATGCAATGAACCCAGTTAAAAAGACATCTAGATAGAAGTGTGGAGCTGTCTAGGTGTGGTGGGGGATGCAGAGAAAAGCCAGTAGTGTCAAAATAAAGTGTGTGATTCTGGTGAGATCAGAAGAGGGAAAAGGAAAGGTCATCGGCCCTTCTCTCACTGCTGCTCGGGGAAAATCAGCGGCCTTTTTACTAAAAACAACCCTCATATTCACCTGCAGCACCAAGACTGTCACCTCATATCCACTCAGTCAATAACCCTACGCTATGCACATCAGCAACACGCCACTGCACTGCATTTAGAAAAAAAACTTGTACCTGCTCTCAGCTCAAATGGTGACTCACTGTTTTCTCCAATTTTTTTTAGACTCTGCGCTTCAAATCGTATGCAATGTCTGATTTCATAGTACGTTTTGATCATACACTCACATGCCACTATGGTTCAACGCTACACGCTACAAGCACGACCGTAATCGGATTACCGTCTTGCTTGAGGGTTTGCCACACAAATTGGGTTGCCTCTTTTTTTTAACAGACCGATACACAACTGTCCTCCTTCATCTCGTCTATTCACCATCTCCTACTGTTTAGGAAGAAATACAATCATTTCATCTTTTTAACAGTCAATATTCCTACCGATCAACCAAATGTTGGTTGGCATTCGTTTTTCAGCTTAAAAGTAAGGTTTTAAGTATTTACACGAGTATCAAATTGTACATTTCCTGGTCTGAAAACGAGTTCAACTTCGCCTCTAATATCATTCCAATGTGAGCAGAAGCACAACATTAGCTGATGAGAAACGCGGATAACAGAAGATGTCAAAAACCAATTGGGAATTTAAGTATCAGTAATGCTCAGATTCTTTTACCATCATTGACCAAACAAAGCTTGCTGCCATTTCTTTTATAAATTCAAATATTTACAAACCAAAAACACAACTTCTCTTCTTCAGTCTGAAATAATATCAAAAACCTGGGTTCAACTGAGAATTACCAAAACTTAGAGTAACACGTGGATGCATTCAACTTTCTTTTCACGCAGGAGGCTCTGATCACAAACTCAACACAAAACTGAATCAGAAAGAAAGAAACGCGAATGACTACAAAACGACTAAACGATTCTGTTCTAATGTTTTACAGGCAAACGCTGATTTGACCCAAAATTCTTGACAGGATAGATTTAACTCCTGAGTTTGTGTAGACATCGAGAAGCACAGAGAGCCTGGGCTAAAGCAAGAAAACACAAGAAATGTAGATTATGGAAAACCGCTCCAAGAGAACATCTGAGTACTTCAATTTAAATCGCTGAAAATGTTGTATTTTTATCCTGTTATCAAAGTCATGTTCACACTTTCTATCCCTCGTGACTATGAAACTTCAAGCACACACTCAGACTGGTAATATCCATCTTATGTTAAGCAAACTCCCCCGATTAAACAGGAAGAAGGCCTGTGTGGACTACACATTTACTCTGCGGACACAACAGGTAGCCTCAAGAAGACTTTTAATGCCAGCAGTCAGAACGCAATCACAAAATCAGCCAGCGTTAATTGGATTGCAACAGAATCTAAGTAACCTAACCTTCAATTTCAAGAAGCCAATTTGGGATAATTTCTTTTGCCATATCGGAGATTTCCATGACCCAAAATAGAGAAGAGTTATACAGTTATATGTCATCACTTTGAGTGGGAATTGCTTGATAAGCACTAAACCAGCTCAGTGAAACCAGCCTGAAACACGAGAAAGCCGGTCAATTAACAAACATTCTCCATCTTTACAACAAAAGAAGGTTTTTCAGTAAAGGCTGATGCACCGCTCCATTTCACTTCACTTCTGCTTTCTGTTCTAGTCGACATGTATTACCAACCGAACAGACTGGCTGTTAGAAAAGGGTCAATGCGGCTGAATTCAAACCGAGGCCTCTTACATACTCCACACAGGGTGATCCTACACCTGGATGCATATTCTATAATTGTTATTATGGAGACATATGGATCTCTGAAAAATGGTAGTCAGTGTTACACGGGGTTCAGGCACACACCGATTACATTACTGCCCCCACCGTTGTCTTCCTTTTTTATAGAAATAAAACCCATTTAGTTCATTTTCGCGTATCAGCGCTGTGTTATCAATACATAGTCAGAGAACCGATGCTACAAACTGAAAGTAAAGAGTCTGCTCTGTACGGCAGGAGTCCGATTTCACACACGGGACGAGAGAGAGTTGACAGACAAGACGATGGCGGAGGATTTGGTGTCGAAGCGAAACACAAAAGCGCCTATTTGGCAATATTTCAGATTCAAACCCAAAGCTATAAGGGAACCATAACATAAATGAGGCAATCTACATGGATTACAACTGTTTTTATAGCTATTTAATAATGCGTTTTTTCATTTTGTACCCTACTTGAAACATACGATGATGCATGACTTTTGATTGTTATAATCAAATATATATTTGATGATATATTCTAACACAGTTTTATCCAGGAAACCCCTATGTGGTGCACGTGTTTATGTAGAGTATATAAAAGGCCTCGATTCAGTACAAACAAAAAGCTTTTCCTATCCTGACCTCTGAGTCCAACTTTGTCCCGAGAAACATTTCAGCTTCTTAAACATCCAACGAGGAACCGGCTGTGCCTCATAACATCTAACAGAAACTGTGAATGCTTGACGATATTACAATATTAGCTGTCCTACTTGGCCACACAGCCATCAACTGACAAGTTAGAGTCCATGTAAAGATGGAGAAAGGGGGAGATGCTTCAGATTTTAAATTACATTCGAATAACGACCCTGCTCCCTCTCTGGTTGTCCTCTTTAAACTGTCCCTTATGTAAATACACATGCACACACACGCGCACACACACACACACACACACACACATCTGCAGTGTGGAAGGAGTGTGTGGGGGTGGGACTATCGATAAGGGGGTTCTGGCGTGTTGTAAGGGTAATCATGGCGCTGGGGCATGGGTTGCCCGTGTGCGGGTGTCTGCTCATACGGTGTGGATGTGGAGTAGCTTCCCGCTGCAGCGTAAGCTCCGGATGAATCATATGCTCCCGGTGCCCCATAGCCTCCAGATGCGTCATAGCTCCCTGACGAGGCATCGTAGTTCCCGGATGAAGCATTGTAGCTCCCCGATGAGGCGTTGTAACCACCCGAAGCGTCATATGTTCCTGGCGGTGGGTAGCCTGCCGGTGCCGCATACGTTGGGGGCGCCGAGTACGTCCCGGGGGGTGCAGGGGTGTTGGCCTGGGCCTGTGTGGTGGCCGCTGGAGGCGGCGGCGGAGGGGGAGGAGGATTGGTGTAGGCATACTGGAGGTACTGGTACTGTTGCTGGTACTGTTGATACTGTTGGTATTGATGCATTTGCTGGTAGTACTCTGTGTAAGACCTGGAGTGTTGAAGTAGAAGAAAGGAGAGTAGCAAGAAACAATGAAAAGTTAGTCTTAAAATCACATCTCACATGAAATGTTGGTAGTATTGATCAGTGCTATGTAAATAATCTATTCTTGTTATTATTATTATTATATGTGCAAGAAGCAGGTTTAATATGCTTATTTTTCTTCTGCCTCCATCATTTATCAAAATGTGTTATGTGTACCTAGCAACGGGATCTGACCCTTCAGGAGTGGTGGTGGCGGCAGTTGGGGGCTCCTCAGGTGCTCCGGGTGGCGTTGGCAGTAGGGCACGCCGCTTAGGTCGTATCTGAGCGAAGGAACCCGGAACGGGGTCGGGGAGGAGGGGGGCTCGGTTTCCTCTGATTGGGCTGCGGTCGCGCTCGCTGTCTGCAGACGCTGCTTTCCTCCCTGCCTGCTGCTCTGCCAGAACCTTTAATTCAAAATACGTCAGAAAATATAAATGAAAAGGTACAACACAGATATGGACACAGAGGAGAAGATTATACATTTTGACTCAGATAAATGTTAAAAGACCTTCTGTCCCTCCTGAAAGAACTTGGCTCTTGCTGCCTCGAAAAGCGTCGTTGGATCTGGGCCACCCGATGGCTCTACTTCTTCAACGGCGGTGACCACCGCAGAATTGTGATTGGCCATGTCTTGGTACACCTGGTCAGCAACGGATCCATACACCTGGCTGGCGAGAGCACCGTATATCACCCCATCTGCACCTTTAGCGCTTGTAATGCCCTTCAAAGCAGCGTAGGTGGGGTCAAAGGATGTGGTGTTGTAGAATGAGTTATGGACACTTTGTTGAACCTGCAAAGAAAGATGAGACATTTCAAATAAAAGCAATAAAAATAAACTCAAACCTAATTTATCTTTTTCCAAGATAGTGGATGCCCTGCTAGAGAATTAACTTACTTGTATGGGTAGCCCAGCCGCGGCTGCTGCAGCTGCTGCTAGCACGGCTGCTTGACTCTGATGGTGCTCTAATGATGGAGGTGGTCGTGGAAGAAGACCCTCCCTGCCACCTGCAAGGAAGGAAGGAAGGGAGCACAAAACATGATGAGAACATGAATTCTTTTCAACATTTAAAGGTCTTATTGATAACATTTTTATGTAGACAAACACTTAAAAAAAACAAAAAACTTCCACACAGCTTTAAGAAGGTATGGTTTTTCCTGAATAAAATGTATTACGATTGAGGATTAATCCTTTTAAAAAATGTTCGCGGGTCCAAAATGAATGTTTTGTTTATCTTTGTGGAAGATATCTGACGTTTGGTTCTCACTTCTAACAAGGCTTGTGAGCTAATAGTAAAAAGACGTGGTATCTCTGGGTCGTCAAAAAACGGATAAATGGCTGAGATTAACGGTAAGTGCCTGGCAACGACTTGTTGTGAAGTAAATGAAACAAAACGGGGGAGGGCGAATGTGACATCTAGTTGCTGAAAGTTATCAATAGCACCTTTAATTACATGCAAAACACTTAAAAACAAAAGGATCCTTCATCTTTACCTCCTACACCACCGCCTTGGTTTGAATTTCCGGACATTGCAAGCTGGTTGATCAAAGGTTGGGCTTTGGACAGCTCTACGGCCAACTGACGGCCCTTGTACATGGTCCCGTTGAGTCCTTCAATAGCTACCAGGGCCTCCTCCTTCCTCTCCATATGCACAAACGCATAGCCAACATTTGAGCATAGTCTGGCTGTATAGCATACAGGAAGCAGGTAGATCAGAGTTAGCATGAGACATTTAAAAAGAAAATACATCCATTCCATATTTTTATTGTCACTTTTTGTTTACCATTATTCATTTCAAAGATTTAACACTTGAAACTATGAAAAGCCAACTGTCTTGATGTAAAACTGCATTCTGACGAGATAATCTGAAGACTATTGTTACCTTAAACTGTACTTAAGCAAGCTCATTTTAGTCCATCTTTTCTTTTTTAACTTTCCAAGAAAACCCCTGCATGTATTTGCGTTGTACCATCAGTATTGGTGACAGGCTTTCTAACTCACCTTTGACTTTATCACAGTCTAAAACTCTTCCGAAGGTTGAGAACAGCCCGTGCAGGTCATCTGCCGAACACGTCGCGGCAAGGTTCCCCACAAACACTTTAGTGGAGTTGGGTGGGCGTGCACGTGACTCCTCGACCACCAGGGGCCTGCCTCTGTACTCTTTGCCATCAAGATGTCGTATGGCCCTGCGAGAGTAGAATATCTTTGCATCATCATCAGGTGTACAGCAGATGACAGTAACAGTAACACTGCAGACATTTTAGCAGAGGTTAAAAATTAATAAAACAATTTGTAGAATTGAAGATATGAAACTGAAACCAGCCAAATGCTGCTAGTCTTTGTTTTACTAGCCATTTTATATTTCATTGGAAATGTCATGCTTTAGTCTGTAAATAAACTTAAGAAACCAAAGTATCATCAGTTTTTGATTCTGCAGGGGTCCAGTTTGTACAAAGCCTCTTAAGTTATTTTGGTAACTCAAAGTCTTAAAGATACTGCAGCACTAAACCCAACAGGCCTGTCAGTTCTAATATGCAAACCTTTAGACCTTTCTGAGCTTCTCCAATTCTGTTATTTTGATCTTGGTCTGTCAGACATTTTTCAAGGATTCTAGTTGTCTTTTGACAACGTAAGAGAAAGTGCCATCTTATGTTTAAAAACCCACTGACAGTAAGTAAGAGTAACAATTGTATTTCTGTTTAATGTGTTCAAAACTGACTGGATTAAAGGAATTTAGCAAACTTGCTCGACTCATAATTGTACCGAATGAACAAAAGTGGCAAAAACTACCTCTTTAAATCTGTGTATAAACTTCCATATTCCCATTTAACTTTATACCCAAGGCTCCACAACCAAGGCTGACCCCCACATGAAAACTGCACCATCCGGACTATCTGCACTACCTGCAACCACCTCTCCTAACCACTGGTGCACTTTAAACTTACTTTACACTACATCCCATATACCATTTTATAGACTGCACATATTACATCTATTTATTGTACACTAAATTTTTTTTATTGACGGACAGTACACGCTATGTTCATTCACTATGTATATTCTGTATTTCTATTTATTGTTTTATAATCTTTTTGTACACCTGTACCTCTGTACCTGCGCTTTGACACCTGAATCCCCCCCTGGGGATTAATAAAGGTTCATTTTATCTTATCTTAACATATCAGAGAATGTTTCTAGAATAGCAATATAATTCATACTAGTATGTAATAATGGTAATGGTAAGAGTTGAATACCTGTCTGCTGCCCCGTCTCCCTTCAGGGTAACGAAGGCATACTGTCTGAGCAAAGAGCAGGTGTTGATCTCTCCATATGGAGCAAAGAGCTTGGTCAGCTCGTCGTGTGTTGCGTCTAAAGGAAGGTTCCCCACAAACAACTTCACGTTGTCACCGCTCATCTCTGTATCAACCAGGCATCTGTAACAGAGAGGACAGTTCAGTTCAGACAACTTTATTTATCCCCAATGGGGCAATTCATTTGTAGCATTCCCAGTCCAAACATCTATACATACAACAGACAACCAATAATAAGTTAAGTCTGCTGCTGGTTTACAAAGCACTAAATGGTTTAGGGCCAAAATACATTTCTGATCTTCTGCTATGTTATGAACCATCCAGACCTCTCAGGTCATCTGGATCAGGTGTGCTTAGTGTCCCCAGAGTCACCACTAAACAGCATTCAGTTTTTATGCACCAAATATCTGGAACAAGCTCCCAGAAACCTGCAGGACCAACTCCAACTCTGAGTTCTTTTAAATCAAACCTTAAAACTTTCCTGTTTGCTGCTGCCTTTTAATAAACCAGATAATGATATTATAATGCACTAGAGCTTTTACTCTTGTGTGTGTTATTACTCTATTTTAGCTTCTATCCTAGCTTTTATTTTTGTTTTTATTTTCTAATCTTTAATTGTTTTTATAACTGTTTTAATTATGTCTTAATGTTCTTTTGCATTTTGTCTTGAATGTTTATGTAAAGCACTTTGAATTGCCCTGTTGCTGGAATGTGCTATACAAACAAAGCTGCCTTGCCTAAGTCAAAGGAAACATATTAAAGGCATGGGGGCAGTTGGAGGGACAAGTTACAATAAGAACAATATAAAAACATAGGATTATAGCAATAAAAGCCTAAAACAAATACGAAACAATATATAATAACAACATATCTTCCTCTAAATATGGGTATGGTCTGTGTTCAGCAGCTTAACAGGATGAAGTGGCTGATCAGAGTTGATTGTATTCACATGAAGTGATGCTATTGACATTCAGAGTTATCACCATGGTAATCTGGTACTGAGGTGAGCTAGCTGGGTCTGATTGACTAAGCTAACTTTCGCGGCGAAAACGGATCCAATGAAGTTAGAGCTAAGTTAGCTCACCTAGCTACTGATAGACAAACGACGCTTAATCTGTAACATACAATTCGTGTTATGGTTAAATGTGAGCTCAGTTATACAAACAACAGAGAGCTAAACACCACGGACACCAGCTACTGGCCATTTTGTTCACATTAACGGTGGAGCTAACGTGGCTAAACTAAGCTAAGCTACCGGAATTGTTTTTATCATATTGGTTGGAAACGCTGGACTAAACTAGATCTCCATCACGGGTTTGAGCTATCGTGAAGTATATTAAGTGTTGGTAATCTTGTCGCGTTTTTAATTGTGTATAAAACAAAGAGGAAAAGCATTATAATTGTTGCTAGCGCTAGCATAGCAACGTTACACAGACTTCTTACCCAACGCGGTCCTGGAGCTGTATTTTAAAACCTCACATCCGGTTCCGGTTTCTTGTGGTGCCGCTATGCTGGCAGCCGCCATGGGGGCGCAGTTTCATCAGTTCACACTACGCGATGCGCCACTGAGCAGCTCTCATAGGAATGAACGGGGCCCCGCCTCCAGTTCTTTTAATACATCCATGGTTCACACACACACACACACACCAGAAGCTTCAAGACTAAACGGTCGTGGTTGAAAAATAAGATGCACTCTGATATAAATATAATATAAACCGGCCTTAAAATACAACGGAGTATTAGGGCCACATTGAGGAAAAGAGAATAAAGTTGTAATTTTACGAGAAAAAAAGTTGTAATATTACGAGAAAAAAGTCGTAATATTACAAGAATAAAGTCATAATATTACGAGATTAAAATCAGAATATTACGAGAATAAAGTCATAACTTTACGAGAAAAAAAGTTGTAATATTACGAGAAAAAAGTCGTAATACTACGGGAATAAAGTCCTAACTTTACGAGAACAAAAGTCAGAATATTACGAGAATAAAGTCATAATATTACGAGAATATAGTCATAATATTATGAGAATAAAGTCATTGGTTTACGAGAAAAAAAGCCGTAATATTACGACCATTTTGCAACACCCGAGCCAGAGACCATTAAAATATCAAATCTTTCAACGCGTCTGATAAGTGTGCCAAGTTTAACAACTTTTTGAGTGTGCTAAGGCCCTCAAAAAGGTGATTCATTTTAAGAAAAAGAAAATAATTCCTACAGTTTCAATAGGGCCACGGCTGGCCCGATGTTGTCGGTAATCGGGCCCTAAAAATAACAGAATATATATATAATATATAATAACAATAACCTGATATTTTCCTGTTTCATTCATTCATTCATTCATTCTCACTGTGCAATATCATTTACCACTTGTGCAATTTTGTTAATACTCTGTTTATTGTCAATACTGTATATACTGCTCCTATTTTTATACTTCCTTCTATTTAAATGGTTCATATTTTGTTACACTTTGTTTAGCTTTTTTTTTTTTTTTTTACTGTGTTAGCTGATGCATCTTGTTTTTTGCACTATCCCCTTTCCTGCTGTACACTGCAAATTTCCCCACTGCAGGACTAATAAAGGAATATATTATCTTATCTTATCTTATAAAACACAAAACATGGATATAATCTTAATATACAGTTCCATTTCTTTCTTAAAAACATTAAAATGAGGTTTAACTTTGCACTTTTCCAGTATCACATGGTTGTTATCAGGTGAGATCAGGTGGGAGAGGAGGAGGGGGAGGAGCCAGAGAAGAGAGACACCTCCGGATCTAGGAACAACACACGTCATGACAGGCCGAAGTGGAAGAGGAGTTGAGTCTTCATCGCAGTGAAGTTGATGGAAGAAGAATAGGAGCATGCCAACAACATAAAGTGGATCCGGAGGGGATAAAAAAGAAGGATCGGAGGCAAAGAGGTAAACAACGAGGAGCCTGGTGATGTTAGAATGAAGAATCGTTGTGTAATATTGTCCAACAGGAAAACGGTCAGGGTGCATCAGAGTTAGAGGAGGAAATATGCAAGTTTGACAGGAATGTGCTGCGGATCCAGACAGATGTTGACATGTAGGCTGCGGTGAGACTTCAACAGGGGACAGACTGAGTTCATATGTTCAGAATAATATCCTTAAAAACCAACAAGCTTACTTTTATTTTTATATTCAATGTTACACACGCCGTCTGTGTGCGTTTGTGTGTCTATTTCATTTAAGTCCTGTCTGAGCTGCAGCACTTTACCAAGTCTGGACTTGCTGTCCCAATCCTGGCAGGTTTATTACACAGGTGTGTGGATATGGATGTGTGTGCAAACGTTTACCAAATAGTGTGCTATTAGTATACTTATTTTAAACTTAAAATAAGGGAGTATACTTTAAGTTTACTTTTTATGTACTTATCAGAGATATACTGTACTTATACTAACAAGTATACGGAAAGGTCTAAGGATACTTGGCTTATACTGACAAGTATACAGAAAAGTCTAAGTATACTTGGTTTATATTGACAAGTACAGAAATGTCTAAGTATACTTGGTTTATATTGACATTTATACAGAAAAGTCTAAGTATACCTGGTTTATATTGACAAGTATATAGAAAAGTCTAAGTATACCTGGTTTATATTGACAAGTATATAGAAAAGTCTAAGTATACTTGGCTTAATCTTTTGATCAAGATATACTTAAGAAAAACATAATTAAGTGTTCTTGCCTTATATGCCTATGGAAATTAATACATGGCTTGTAGTTGTGCTTACTTTTTAATAGAGTAGAGTAGTTAAAGAGTGTGAGAGGTTGTAAACTGATGTTTTGATATGAATTTACTTAGATTCATCAAGAATTTTCTACGTTTTTGGATTCTCCGTTCACTGTGGAGGCATGTGAGAAAAACATTTTTTTCCCCTCGTTTTATCATCACAAAACATCAAGTCAAATAGCAAAAGTAGCAAGTCTCTTTATGTTATACATAAATCATTAGCTAAGTACTATAAGTTACAGGATACAAAGTGTACTTTCATAAACTAAAAAGTTGGCTACAAGTATAACTATTAAATTATACCTTATACCTTGTAGTATAGTGCAAAATACAACGTAGGTGTAAACTAGTTGTGTACTCAAAGTTTACTATTCTTACACTTAAAGTACACTTAAAAGTATACTTTTATAAACCAAAAAGTGGGCCAATTTATTCCCAAGAAGTATTGAAGTAGAACACTTACAAGTATAGTACTAGTACACTGATATTAGTATACTTACTACATAAGTTATACTTAGGGGAAATATACTTTAACTTTACTTAAGTATATATCAAAAGTATATTACTTTTTGCGTAAGGGAAGGCATCCCACCCATCTTCCTGTTGTGAATGTAAGCCACAGGGAGAGATAATAACCACCTGTAGTGTGCACACATTGGGAATGCATGATAGGTGGCAGTACAATAATAACCATGGGTGTACTTTTTGTTGTGTGTGTGTGTTTAGATGGCACAAGAAGAACCGCTGTATGATTTCCCGGAGCCCTCCCAGTCGTCAGAGCGCAAGTTCCCGGGGCCACAAAGAGGACAGGGCTCCCTGAAAAGCGTCAGCGTACTGGACCGTCTCCTTCTCACAATTCCTGTCTGGCTTCAGCTGTCCATCAACCCGGCCACTGCACTGCACATACTGCAGAGGGAGCCTCCTGGGGTCAGCGCCACACACACACTTAAAGAGGACCTATTATGCTTTTGTGCTTTTTTCTTTTTCCTTTTGTGTATTATTTCTTTTTTTGCATGTAAAAGTTCACCGAAATGTGTTTCTGAAAACATTTTTATGTGAGAAATAAGCCATGCAGTTGCTGAATCTGTCTTTATTTTGGATCAACAACGATTAGTTTAAAAGTTTTTTGGGAGTTTCCAGAGGCGGTGAGTCGCAACAGAGGCCCCTGATTTGCATAAAGGAGCCTTGACCTCAACTTTATGCAAATGAGGAGCAGCCAACGTGATTCCCTCGAATCACGTTGGCTTAGTTTCACCGTCTGGTCTATTTTCTCTCCGCGTGCCGCGACCAAATCTAGCAAGAAAACATACTGACAATCTACTATAAACTATATAAATTATATATTATATGTGATATAAATGATCTGATTCTGATAAGATGATAAAATATGCATCCCACGAACGCCTTTGACTTCCCTCCCCTATCTCCCTGCTGTTCTCCTGGAGTTTTGATTCCTCCGATTCCTTCCCAGTCCCTCCAAACACATTTCATAAGAGAGCTCAAAACAGAGTGTTTCAGACAGAGAGGGTGAAAAGAGGCGCTGCAGCACAGCCGGTATAAGAAAAAATAGTGTTTTTTGAACATTACAGCAAGTAAACATGTTCTCGTAGAAACCTGTTTACAAATTAAACCTGAAAATGAGCACGATAGGTCCTCTTTAAACTAAAGAAAATCACAAGTGCACCATTGTGTCCACACACACACACACACTGACTACTATACTTCTCTCAGTAATCCCTCGTGTTGTCCTGCAGACCTTCCTGGTGCGCAAGTCCCGCACGTCCCAGAGAAACGTGCTGTGTGTCCGCTTGGCGGATGACAGCGTGCCGTCCTTTGTGCAGCAGTTTGGCATCAGGGAAGAACACTCCAGCAACAGTACGACTACCTTTCATGAGTTTTTAAAATGTGATTTCTCTGGCTGACCCCAACCACTTCAAGACTCAATCTGCCTTCTTTGGTACACAAATGTATAGACAACAGATTGCCATAGGTACAAAACTGAAAACAGAGCAATTACATTTTTAGTTCATTGACCCCTACTCATGTAGGTCATTTTATCAAGTATAGACAGTATAGTACTGAGTACTGGCCCTTTTTTCACATTAGTACCCCTACTTCTTATTGCATATCGCCTCCTCCTGGTGAGTCTAGGTGCGTACCTCTAAACACCTGCTGAGAAAACTGTGCTAAAATTGCCTTTCGTATTCCTTCTCATTATCCAATTTAATCTGTAGGCCAACAGATGTCATATTTTAAGTTAGTTTTATTGTAGCATATATATAATATCATATTTGTGTACAATTTGATTAGTATCAATAGCTACATAAATAGTTTTTATTAACCAAATATACATTTATGTACAAACTGTGGAAAGATATGTCATATGTATGGCCTGCTGTATGTGATGAAATGCAAAAAAATACATATGAAGTGGGATAAATTACCAAGATAAATATGAATATATCGAAGACACATGATCATAAAGTCCCTGTAAGTCCCTGAAAATCAATTAAAAAACGTATGCACGGCACGCTTTATAAAATGGTAAAATGACTGGTGTGGTCCTTTAACACGGCTTTACTCCAGTGTTACACAGTATTTAAACACGACTACGTCTAACTACCGTTCTCCCTCTCCAAAAATCCCTGCACCTTTGAATTCTCCTCTCCCACCACAGCTCTGTCTCTGGAGACTTCCGCCGTCAGCTTTCCAGATCTCCCAAGACTAATTTCCTTCTACTGTGTCAGCAGGTAAAATATTTTCCTCCATACTCTCATTTTCCCTCGACTGTTTTTTTATTTGTGCCTCCTTTATGATCTCTTTCCATACTGTTTTTCTGTTGTCTTTGTTTCTTTTCCTTACCTTCACTTCCTCTACAATATGTTATCACCATTTTTTCCCCACATTGGTCACTGTCAGTATTGATCTGCAAGAACTAGCGTTGGTGTTAATATTCTATATTGTCTGTGTATCAGAGATGTCTTACGCTTCAATCTGGAGCTTCCTGAAGCCATTGCAAGGGCAACATCCCACAAAGAGCTTGAGTCCATCTCACACATGGGAATAGGTTGGTGAACACAACTCCTTGTTTGCACACATACTACATAGTGTTATCATTTTTGTACAACGGAAAATATGAAAATTGCAAAATAATTGACCAATTAAGCAGAAATCCCTGTTTCACTATAATAAAAAAAAACATCTATATTGTTTTATAGAATTCTGGCGCTCCCACCTAAACGTCCGTGGGCCACGGGAGAAGGACAAGGAGAAGAAGACAGACACTAAAGCCCCAGCCCTACCTGCTGTCGGACCACAGACTCAGCCTGGTTCGGCTCCCCAGCACAACGCAGACAACCATCTCTTGACAGAACCTACACCAGAAACAAAACAGTCAGCTTCCAATCCCACCCTGTTCCATGAGTTTTGTCCGATCACGACACGCAGCCCCATAGAGCTGGACTGTGGCTCCGGCCAGGGCGCTCTGTGCTTCGTCAACCCCCTCTTCCTGCAGTCCCAGAACCCTTTGTGCAGACGGCGCATGTTCAAACGCAGCCTCAAGATTCGGATTTCCACAGAGTCGTCCACCATGCTTTCGCCCCCGCTCGCTCCTCCGCCTCCACCGCCGCTGATGCCCAAAAAAAAAGGAAAATGTAAAGCCCAGAAACAGTTACAAAGGGTCGCCCTTCCAAGTAAAGGTCAAGCTGCTCAGACTGATCCCACAATTCAGGACACCCCCAGTGAGGCCCAAGTTCAGCCTCCGTCAGCAACTCTTCACTTCCAGCCTGAGATGCAGGAGCAAGCTGGAATCAGGAGAGAGGAGGCTACAGTTCAGCTACCAGCAGCGATGGAGAATCTTCCAGACGATTCAGACTACATGCAGCCCTCTCCATTGATCAATTTCTCCAATTTGCTCTCACTCTCTCCTTACCTCTCCCCGTCTGGTTCTTCTATGGCGCCTCTCCTTTTCCCCAAAGCATCTCCATCCCACTCTCCTCACGACTCTCCTGTTGCTTCTCCTTCCCACTCCCCATCTCCTTTTCCCAAGGCTCCCTTTTCCCTCTCTCCGTATGCTTCGCCCTGCGCTTCGCCCTCTCTTTCACCTTACCAGTCGCCGTCTCCTTCTCCTATGATCCCCTTCTCCCTCTCTCCCTTCACCTCCCCGTCCTTCCCTCAGCTGATGGAGCAGATCTATCAAACACCTACGACTCCTATAAGAGCAGATCAGCAAAGACCAGGGGAGGATGAAGATGAGACAAATAAGGAACTGCAGACAAGGAGGGAAGAGGAGGAAAGGGGTCTGGTTTTACAGATGAATGCTGCTTCTCTAAATGACACAGACAGCTGCAGTTCCTTCAGCAGTCTCGAGGGGGCAGCAGAGACTCCGCCCGACTTACCCCAAAAACGGCACAACGGTACGAGCCTCTAGCGAACAAACACTTTAGACTGTAACTGAATAACATTATTACGAAAGCTCTGTGCAGAATTACTAGATGTAGGTGTGGCAACAGCACCCAAGGTTCTCACCCTGAAATGACTGTTAGAATAGAGCAACACTTTGAATTAAATAAGTTGAACAAAACCAAAAGTTGTAATGATGATACTGGTTGTTTTGCATGTTTTTAACTTAAAATGTGTACAGTTTTTATTGTGCTTTATTGCAACCACTTTCTAATGCATACCAAAACATTTTTAAACTGATTTGCTACCTGACAGGAAGACATTTGTTTCCTTTGATATCAGTATTTTCTGAAAATTAAATTATGAAATTTAAGACTTGAAACTTTCTTGAGTTAGGTAGTCCATCACAATTAACCTTTAACTGTCTTTATTTTTTTGCACCAAAGATACAAATCAAAATGACATCATCATTGTTGTAATACAGTTACAACTGCTGTTGAGTTGGCTATTTTGTCTGTTTGTTGTTTGTTAAAGCCACAGTGGGTAGACATGGAGCAAATATGATTAAAAAGAGGTATTTTTATAACGAAATCATGTGCCTCTGTGTCCTCCGGTGCTCCTAACGGCATCTGCAGGATTTCACAGACCGGAGGAAAACAACCAATCAGAGCCGAGCTGGAGCCTTGCCATCTCTAAGCAGCTGTCAATCACTCGCAAACTGTGATCAAACTAGGCGGCACTGATCAAATATGAATCAATATTCTGTTACTTTAATGCCTATTTCTCGCCTCAAATGTTTTCAGAAACATCTTGTAGTGTACTGTTTAGCTGTAAAATGAGAAAGTTTGTAACCCGGCCGCCATGTTGAGATCTGTTGAGGAAATACCGAGCATCGCCCACCAGCCGGAGCACAGCCAATAGGAACGCTCTCTCTCTGAAATGAGCTGTAATTGACCAAGTCTCCCGTCATGGGCTAGATTTAACAGGTTGCAGGTTTAACACTGTAGGAGTAGATCAACAGCGGATAAACATAAAATAGGATATTGTGAATCACTTACAGGCATCCATAATTTAGGGGTTCTTGCAGAGACATTATTCTGGTTCCTTGTGGAAGAAAACTTGAATTGTAATTATCCACAATCATAGTATATTGTACAGGTTTTTGAGTTGTTGAAGCTTCCTTTGATGGGAAACCACCACAGGTGCCTTCTACTGTAATATTTAGTGGAGTGAAAGCTGAGATTTCTGTTTCTGACTGAATTTAGCAACTCCTCTCTGCAGACATGTCAACATACAGACCTTCAGACTTCAACTAAGCATGTGCCATTTTGACAAAAGTCCTACTTTTATAAGAATATGTTGAAATTCAATCTCACATTGTGGGCGAATTTCACAAAAATTAAACAAGCAACTCTCTAATGGTTCTGGTAGAAAAACATACCACTAAGATCTTATCAAACAAATTTTATTTGTGCAGATTCAACACCACTTTTTTTACGTAGAGCCTTTTTTTTAGGCCTTCCAGACACAGCAATATTTTATACAGTCAAGTGATCAGTCATGACTTCTTTATACCAAACTGGTCAAAAGTAAGTATTATTTTTACCTTTCAGTCAACATTAAACCGTCATTGCATTTTGGTTAACAACCTTAACCGTTCAAATCATCAACACCGAGGCTGAACAAACATTTATCTTAATGGAGCTCTAAAGATGGAACCGTGTTTAGCCAAAAGTTGACTGTAAAAAATCAATTTATGGACATAATTTTGAGTACGGACAAAACATGTCACAATGATCGTTTTATGAAGATTTGAAGCCAAATTCTGATCTTGCCAAGGTTAGAAAGTAAAATCTACCTACAGTCACTTTCGTTTATACTCAGGAACCGTTTCTATTGTCAGGCAGCACTGGTGTAATGGACAGTTCTCAATACTTCTCATTAGAAAACTAAGTGTCCTAAATGCATCTGAAAGAGCGACGATGTCATATCAGCTCATTTCTTTGTAGTTGATCGTGTTATCAAAGACAGCACCTGACGTTGGATCTGAGTCGTGGCTAGAAAAACTGTGGCTGGTGTCTTTGGCAGATCTGTTCTTGTCTTATGGCTTTATTGTATTGTATGAAACTTTAATTTAGTCTCTTCAGAAGTGTCTTCTAAAAAGGATCATTTTACAGTATTGTGTGTTTTAACATCCATTAATTTGATTTCACATAAAAAAAAAGATTTCAGTTGGTACTTTTGAAGCCTATGGAGCAGATCATCCATCAACACCAGCAGGGGGCGTCGCTTTTGCACAGCTCCAAAAGGTCGGCCTCCAGCTGCTCTGCGTCGTCTTGGAAGCGCTCGGTGAAGGAGCGGATCAAACCTGCCGCGCTGCCTTCGTATTCGATCAGCTCTATGCTGTCCCCTGGAAAAACCACAGAGTCAGACACAAACTGAATAAATAACTCTGTCCGTGTTTACAATCGGTTCGCCGCATGTACAATCACAGTCACAGTTTTGATCAGTTATAGCTAGTTATCAAGTATTGATGAAATAGCAGGTACAGGTGCAGGTACGTACCATTGACTCTGGTGTTGGCCTGGACAAACATCTTGCGAGCTTCCTTCCTCAGCAGTACCGTCTCCCGGAGACGCAGGAAGTTGTGAGCACCGCTGTCGCTGACAGTGGAGTAGCCGTCATAGAGAGCCCTGCCTCCTTCCACATCTGCTGTCGCCTTCAAGACCTACGAAACAGTGGAATAAGGTTAGCAACATGTTAGGTGTAGAAGTGGGGGAACACGGTTATCATACAGAGAAATAATTAATGACATTAACATTTTAGCATTTGCACTTATACTTTTTGGAAACTGCACTAATGTGAGAAGTTGTTTATTTGGTTGGAAACTGAAACGTGAAGCTTAAGTTTATATTTTACTTAGGGCTGCTACTAACAATTATTGTCATTATTCATTAATTTGCAGATTATGTTATTGATTCTACCATTCATTGTTTGGTTTATAAAACAGAAGAAAATAGTAAAAATAAAATAATAATAAAATATATACACATACACTTTTTATAATAGAACACAAATAAAACCAGCAAATAATCACTTTTGTTTTTGGCTTTAAAAATCAGTTAAATTATTACTCGATTATCAAAATTATTGCAGATTATTTTTTCAATTGATTTATAGGTAAATCAAAAGGTACCATGTGAAGTTTTTTTTTCTTAGTGTTATCCATCCATCCATCCATCTGCAACCGCTTATCCCGTTAGGGGTCGCGGGGGGGGCTGGAGCCGATCCCAGCCGACATTGGGCGAAGGCAGGGTACACCCTGGACAGGTCGCCAGTCCATCGCAGGGCTGACACATAGACAGACAACCATTCACGCTCGCACTCACACCTACGGGCAATTTAGAGTCCACAATTAACCTAACCTGCATGTCTTTGGACTGTGGGAGGAAACCGGAGTACCCGGAGAAAACCCACGCTAACACGGGGAGAACATGCAAACTCCACACAGAAAGGTCCCAAGCCGGATTCGAACCTGCAACCCTCTAGCTGTGAGGCGCCAGTGCTAACCACTGCACCACCGTGCAGCCCTTCTTAGTGTTATAAAGTACTTTTTTTTTTTTTTTTTTAAATGCATCCCCATTGTATTCGTCTCTTGCACGCACATGAGCACATGTATAATACACCAGCAGTGCATTAGTGCAATCAAGCTGACATGTATCTACAGTATATTGTTCTTATTTGATCAAATCCACAATGTTGTTTTTCAGTATTTGTTGTATTTTCTTCAATATGTTGTTATATAGGATCTGCTGTCCGGGGCCAAAAGTATGGCTATACCTGCAGTTTACGGAGGAACCTGTGGATGGCGTTCTTGCCCACGGTGTGGATCTTGCTTCTGTCCAGTGTGATTCGAGCGTCAGGCTTGCCGTCCTGTCCCGTCACTTCCTCCAGGCCCACCAGGCCCTCCCCGGCCTCCAGCAGAACACGCAGGATCACGAAACGAGCCTGCATGTGAGCCTTTAGACGCACAGATATACAAGAGCACGTGTGACATTCACTGTATACACCTCCTGACACTCATATAAACAGAGACAGACTTAGTGTAAGCTGTATAATAAAACAACACAGACACGTAAAAACTGAGCCAGTCAGGTTGTAAGAAACACATGCTTAATGGTCTGTATGTTGACTTGTCTTGTAAACACTGTTCGCCCCAAAACTATGTATCTCTGAAGTTCTATATAAATTAAAGTAAAGTATGTATAAAGTTATGATTCATTTTTTACAGGCTGTAAAGCAGTCCATGTAAAGAGTGAGAGAGACAGCATGTTATGGAGAAAAGCAAGTTGACAGATTACCTGTCTCCAGCTCTTGCTCTCAGCTGTGTAGAACTCCAGACCCAACAGTCCAGCTCTGACCATGCTGAGCCAGTTGATGTACACCACATCCTCCGCATCCTGGTCCTCGTGGCCAAAAATACTGGAACACAAAGACAAAGGCAACGGTTAACGTGCTGGCCTCCCGCACAGCCATCAGCCACAAATCACCCAGACATTTACCAGAAAAAAAACCCCTCCCCATTCCAATAATTGTCATTAAAACAACCTAATAACATCAATAAAGAGCAAGACGGTGTGTGTGTGTGTGTGTGTGTGTGTGTGTGTGTGTGTGTGTGTGTGTGTGTGTGACACAAATAATAACATAGCATCCCCTGTACAGAGCCGGCCAGAGGTATGAGCAAACTAAACGACTCCAACTGAATATACACATTCTTTGGGTTCCTCTGCTGACGTACTTAAATAGACTTCCTGGTTTTGTTACGGCTCCTACTTGTCCTAAAGTCACAAATAGTTCTCCCAGCTAAAGAAATTTAGGGATTTAGAGGATATAGAGGCTATAATAGGGCTGTGCAATGAATCAAATCACAATTACAGCATATGAAAACAAGATAATCGACATAAAACGATTGTTGGATCTCCTCTTTGGAATGCTCCCGGGGGCTAGCGATGAGTTTTTTGGCTGCATCATCACCATTCATATCTATACAACCAATGTGTTGATGATTAAATTGTTTACTAGAGCACAAAGTTCTTCATAGAGCTAGCCTCTTAGTTTTGCTCTCAAAGTGCATCAGATTGAACTTTAAAATATAGGCTACAATATTGTCTTTCTAAATGCATGATGTTTCCAAAGTCAATGAGTGATTGTGTTGAATAATCGTTATTTGAATATTGAGCAAAATAATCATGACTAGGATTTTTGGCATAATCGAGCAGCCCTAGGCTATAACAACATTTCTGGACTATAACTAAAGCGTCCAGTCTTTGCTTCACCATGGAAGAAGATCAGGGGTTATATACCTGAGCACTTGCTTCTTGAGACACAGATAGAGTCCAACACACTCAGCGCGGCATTCTTCATAAGACGAAGCAATCGTGGAGAATTTACTGTCCCACGTCTCGCTGCCTTGATACCAACTGGACACCTAACAAACAAAAAAAATACACTCACACGTTCAGTTACTTCGTCTCTTCTTGCCAACTGAGTTAAAAAAATCGGTGTCCAAACAAACAAACTCACCCGTTCTCCGGTCTCTGGGTTGGTCACCTTGTTCTGGTCAAAGTTGAATTTGCCCTTGTCATCCTGCAGTACGAGACGGAGCAAAACATCAGATTTTATTTCCTCACTGATGATTCTTCAACCAAATTAAACACTTTAACAAGGAGAAATCAATATGTTTGACTGACCTGGACAAACAGCTTGCCACTTCCATGGCCCAACAGCTCGTGAAGTCCAACCTGCACCTCGAATGACGGGCCCTTCCACTTGATAAACACGTCCTAGTGCGAACACACAGGACAAAGATGTCTCATTTTGTTAAATGCCGGTTGCCTCGACTCCTCTGTCCTCGCGTCTCTTCCTCGCCTCCTCTGCTCGCATCTCCCGTGGGAGGGACTAAGACGTGAGGAGAGGAGTCGAGGAAAGGAACGGAGGATGTACAAACTGGGAAATGGCTCTGGTGTGTAAGAGAATCAGGAAGCTGCATGGGTTACCTTGTCCTCCTCCTCCAGGAAGGTGAGTTTTTCTTTTTCTGTAGCATAGGCTACAGCCAGCACGTTGCCTAGCGACACGTTTTTAAAGCCCTCCGACTGTCTGATGTCATCATCTACACACAAAAACATTGTTTTAAGTATAATACTGTGTGACGTAAACCAACTTTAACTGTGTTACTTGACATAGTGTGTAAAATCTCAGTGTACATACAGTTGGGGATGTTGATGCCAGCTGGTATTCCGCTGCCAGCGAAGGTGAGGACATCCAGCGAGGTGAAGTCGGGTTTAAGGAAAGTGTCCTTCTCAAACTCCCTCGGCCAAGGCAGCTCGGGGAGCAAGACTTCTGCTGAGCTCACCAGTTTGGTAAAACGCTCACTCATCGCCTTGTTCACGACCGCAATGAAACCTAGGAGGCGACATCGCAAAGTGAATTGATAGAAAGAGAAAAAAACAAACAATTTCTGACCAATTTTGAAGAATAGACAGTTATATAAACCATCCTGTTATTTGAGTTCACACATGAGCCCCTTTCTTTTAATGTAAGTATATTAATAGTAACATGTTCACCATGGATTTTAGGCTTGATAGCAGAGTACTAACTTAATAAATAGTGTAATATTGTCTCATTCTAAGTATTGAACCTTCTTTACAGTATGTCCCTCTAAAACAAATGTACTCATCCTAGGATGAAACATTATTTACCTACTGGAGTTTAGAGCGGCACTTATCTACTTAAGTAACAGTTTTAAAGTAGCTCAACCACGATGTTAATTTTCCCCAAATAGTCTTCAGCTCCGTACTACGGCGATAAAAACAGCGAGAGGCCCCTGATCACAGCTTGCATGCCAATAAAGATGATAATATCACTGCTCTTGATCACCATTACCTTCAAACTCTCCTCTGGAGCCAAATGGGTCTCTGTAGCTCTCTATGAAACCTATATAACTGAGAGAAGAAGGAGTGAAGAGCAGAGAGAGAAACAAAGGTTTCAGAGATTATTACATGAGAGTAGTATTCAACCGCCACATTGGAGGCCTTTACATTACAGCTGCTCAGTTTTAGGAGATAATTGATAAGTTTGGACCAGAGAAAGCACAGCAACAAATCTATATCTGTGTTACCTCTGTCTTTTATAAATCAGATGACATTTAAGGTTAGCAGGATTTGACATCACAAGTAAGGAGATCATTTTGTGTTACTTTGATGTTGCTCTGGTTCAGTGAGCTCACCTCTCAACAATTGGTCCCTTGTCTTTGATCCAGTAGCGCGATCCCTCTTTATGGGCTTCAACTGAGCCAAAGGTGAAGCTGCGACTGTACTCTTCAAGCATCTTCCTCTGGTTCTCATTGGCAGCATAGGCCTGTGTTCATTATTTGGAAACAGAAGAATTATAACAGTGGAACTACGGCAGGACGGTTGTTTTTACATCATCAAGTCATTCAGTCACTCATAAAGATATCTATAAACTTTATTTCAATTGTCATATACAGTACATAACAGGATGTAACAATGTATCGATTCAATGATCAATGATCCAATATCATTGATGCAAAGTGAAAACATTGATACATATCATCCTCCTAAATATAAGCCTATAGTTTGAAATTCCCATGGCACGTCTGTGTCACAATTTACGTCCAAGCGGTCCCTACTTCCCAGTAATAAAATGGTCACATCATATTTTAGTTGATATAAATGTAACTGATTGTGTTAAATATGCAAATGATATCATCTCATATTGATCGCAGTCCCCTGAATTGAATCAAAATTGTATCATGGCAGACTTTGTGATATCAGCAAATATCGTATTGTTGTCCAAAGAATCAATATCATTTCGTATTGTGATGAAACTTGTGATTTATACCCCTATTATAAACAGGTACATAAATGAAATTCGGGGTGATTAAAAGCACCACCCGCTCTATCCTTTGAGCCACAGCTGACGCTTTTTTTTTTTCTTCTTTTAAACTACAGCCTATCTGTGCATTCTCACCTCCTCTTCCCATTATTGTTTTGCCAAAGGCCAATACTGTTTACATTCATCTTAAGATGCAATTTGGGCCTCTTTCTTTTTTTTTCTTCTTCTTTTGCTATCAAATCTAACAACTTCACAAAAACAATTCTTTGAGTTTTATCTCTCAATCAACTTCATATTTTGGTGGTATTGTTCCTGTTGTGGTTCCACACAGCTAAAACAATACAGCCTGAACATTGACTATGATCCGCATCGTATCCCTCGCTCTCACCTGTGCTTGTTGGAGGTTAGAAGAGACTTTCTCCATGAGAGGAGCATAGTCTCCCCTCTTCACAGTGAACTCCTTGTCTTCAAAGTTGAAGCTGCCGCAGCATGACTCGCATTCCCCCTCCACTGTGCAGTCTGTGAAGCAGTAGTGTACATTTATTTGCTTTGATTGACTGTGTAGCATCATTAACAACATTAGTTACATAAACATATCAATCCACATCAATTTGTTGGGAATGCGTTTGAGTTCACAAGCTAGAACGTGTCTACCATAACAAGTGGAGTCTACATGAACATGTGATACGCATTAGATTCTGTATGCCAAATCTGTCACAAGTGCAATATGGTTGACGGATGTTTATAAATCTTATTCTGGTTCTCAAGTAAGACTGTAGTTCTGACCTTTCTGCACAGCCGAGGCCAGGCGCACCTCATAGCAGGCTTTACCTCCATTGTCCCTCTTAAACAGACGGGTGTTATAAGCCGACAGTTTCTAGAGATAAACCACAAGAACACAGCAGAAAATAAGCCAAATCAGACTGAAAGATACAGAGAGGAGAGAGAAAAGGTACAGGATGAACCATCAGAATGGAGGGCAGAGGGGAAAGAAGATTAAGAAAAACGTAAATTAAGTGCAAGAAAGAAAAGAACGAGGTGTCAGAATGGAGTACAGAGAAAAAGAAAGTGCAGGTTATTACAAAAGATTTGGGGATACAACAATATAAGAACATTACTTACTTTTGAGTCAAGAAACTTCTGAGCCAGCTCTGCATCCTCCAGACCGCAGTTTGCTGAGAAGTAGGTGGTAATTCCCTGAAGAAAAGAAAAGCAAAAACACTTCATGAGCCGGGTCAGCTGTAGAACCCACTGGAAGTTTGGGGTTGAGTGGCTTCCTAAAGGGCAACTGGCACTGTTTGCTGCCAATTTAAAAAGGCCCAGACACGCCAAACCGACATCAAAGAAGTAGCAGCAACAAAGGCCGACTGTTGTGTCGTCTCACGTCACCTGTGTCTTGGCCAAAAAGTTGCATTTGAACACCCTTCAAAGACTACAGCCAACAGCCAACTATCACGTACGTTTTGCACCTGCGTGAGAGGAAATAACTCTCCCTACCAGCAGGTTGCGGTAGTTTGTATTAGTCATTCAAAAAGGGAAACCCGAAGACAGAGGACTGCGGATATACACGCTGCTGTTATGATACGTACATGAAACAAAGCAAGTGTCCTCTTTACTTTGCTTGCTTTCCTCACTTCCACTTCTCTTCTCGTGCACTGATTCACTTAAGCTGAACAACCAAACAAAGTGAATTCTCTCACCAACGGGCTCCACCACGGATTCAACATGCTGAATCGGCCGAAAAGCCATTGACATGTGCAGACTAGAGCTAACGGTGTGCGACATGCCGCAAAAAATAGGCCAACAGACGCTCACCGACGGCCCAAAATTGGCGGACCGTTGGCTTGGTGTGTCAGGGCCTTAAAGACGCCAAACTACAGACCATTTGACTTGTTACTAGCTACTTGAATATTCAATTCACTAATGCTTATGATGCAGAATAAGGAATGTCCTCTTAACATTTTTCAAATCTATCCGGTCCTGACAACACCATTGATATTTCATTAAATATTACCAGACAAAACAGTTCACGGTCAAAGCTTGAACTCTGCATTAAAATGATACTCCCACCTTGTCGCCCAGCCCCAGCTGTTTCTGTTTGTCTTCCAGGGAGTAGAGGGGACACGAGCAGCTGTCCCACAGAGCCTCCATCTCAGTGGGCTGGTCCTGAAATGCCTGGCTGGCCTTCACCAGAGCTTTCAGTTTATCCTGGGTGGACACACCAGACACAGACAGCTTAAAATATGTCACAGCTGTTTGACAAGTGTTGATCCAACTCTGAAAATTCTTGGCACTATATTTAATAATGCTATTGTATCAGATTGTTCATATTATTGTGTCCACTAGAGCTGCAATGATTACTTGATTAGTTGTCAACTATTAAATAAATCGCAAACTATTTGGATTTGGGTGATTTTTTAAGAAGAAAAAAAAGACAATTCTTTGATTACAGCTTCTTAAATGTGAATATTTTCTGGATTCTTTACTCCTCTATGACAATAAACTGAATATCTTTAAGTTGTGAACAAAACAAGACATTTAAGGAAGTTGTCTTGGGCTTTGGGAAACACTGATCGACATTTTTCACCATTTTTATTTCATCATTTCATTTTATAGACCAAACAACTAATCCATTAATCAAGGAAATAATCTACAGATTAATCAACAATGAAAATGATCATGAGTTGCAGCCCTAGTGTCCACCCCTGCGAAAGCAGCTGAACTGAATTTTTACCTTGGGTAGATTTGGGATGAACTTGGTGTCTCCAAAAGACTTGTAGTTTCCCATGTTGGCATACAGACCAGCTGCATACACCAAGAGTGCCTAAATATCAACCAAGAAAAAAATATAATAAAAATCATTTTCATCCTGTGTATAGCATAACGAACATCTTTACAAGTTTGCATTTGTTTGTAGGTGAAAGGGTGTATCAAGACAGCACCAGAAACAGCCAAATACATGAAGACTGTGTACCTGGTACTCCTCGGAGCTGAGTCCAGCTGCTGTGGCGACCTGTTCCAGCTGTGCAGGCGTCTGCTTCCTGAAGATTCTCTGCAGCAAGACAAAGATATTTGCCGACTCTGGGGATGTCTGCAGCAGCACTGCCAGACCACCATACCTAAGACAGAAAATGGTTTCAGTTCTTCAAAAGTCTTCAGTTTCTATTCTTTAAAACAGTATGAGAAGTGTCTTATTTCTTGATTTCAATGGTGCTTCACTTTAACTGTTACATCCTGAGATTAGTAACATACCAAGCGGCGCGCGACAGGTAGTGGGCGTACATCTTCTCCTGAGGTGAAAGCAAACGGAAGGCCTCGCCGCAGTCGAGAGCAGATATGCCAATCTCATTTGGGAGGTAGTACTGGGAGTCCACCATCTTTAGTCTGAGGTTTAACACTGACGATGAGGAACTGAATTAAGAGAGAGGAAGGGGAGTGGGGAAAGAGAGAAGAATGAGGAAGAGAGCGATAGATAACGTAGGGAAAGGTGAGTATGTAAGTGTAAATCGGATGAGACAAAGAAATGAGAGGACAGACAGATGCAAAAGAATAGACGGTAGTGATGAGTAGAGCGTGGGAGAGAGAGATAAGAGATAAAAGTGAAATGACATGTTAGAAACGACAGAATTTTCTTTTTACATAACCATGAGCTCTAAGACGTATTTGCACACATGCAGGTTAAACAGGTTGTGTACTGTACAAACACACAAAATGCACATTTTATAACAGTAACACCAACGTACTGGTAAAACAGTAAGCTTGATTTTAAGATAAAATCTGCAGCTTGGTTTTGGAAAGTATGATTTTTGTATGAAGAATATTAGCTATGGTATACTTCTTACAAGTCATTATTCGTGATACTGTATCAGTTTAAATATTAAATAGGGCTAACAATAAGGCTTATTTTCCTTATCAATTAAACTGTTGAAAATTTTAATTTTCACAATTTTTAGTCTATAAAATGTGGTGAATGACCATCACAGTTTACCACCTTAACCTAGGTAGGTTTTGTCCAAATCACAGCCAAAAACAAACAAACAAACAATGATATTAAATTTACAATATCAGAGAAAAGCACCAAAACTTCACCTCATTATTAAAGTATCATCAATATTGTTGACAAACATTGTTAAAGCTCTAATACTGATTCATTATTGAGTCTGCTATTTCTTATATTATGGGATTTTTTAAAAAGATATTTTTATGAAAAGTTGCAGTGAATGATGTGGTGTGTAGTGTAATGAAAGGTCCATTTATTACTGTATAATAAGCTAAGTTAAAGCCTGGGATGTGGACAAAGGTACAAGTTTATTCAAATTACAGATATCCAATAGTAAGTTTCTGATACGAACAGCAAGTGCTAATCATCCCTGAACCTTGATCAGAGTTTACTGTTTTACCATTACCATATAATTAATTTAAGCTTTAGAATTGCTATTTAAAAATAATATTTCTTAATATAAAGAAAATCTGTCTGCCATGGTAAGATAAGATAAGATATTCCTTTATTAGTCCCGCAGTGGGGAAATTTGCAGTGTACAGCAGCAAAGGGGATAGTGCAAATAACAAGATGCATCAGATAACACAGTAAAAAAGAGCTAAACAAAGTGTAACAAAATATGAACCATTTAAATAGAAGGAAGTATAAAAATAGGAACAGTATATACAGTATTGACAATCAACAGACTATTAACAAAATTGCAAAAGTGGAAGAGGATATTGCAGTGAGAATGAATGAATGAATGAAAGTCCACCTGAAAATATCAGGTTATTGTCAGTTTTTTGGTGTGTAAGTGGTCTACTGGGAGCAGTGCTGGTTGTGGAGTCTGACAGCTGCAGGAAGGAAAGACCTGGTGGCAGGTGACCTGACATTTCCCCCTGCCACAGCCCACATTTCCCCTGTTATCTGGCAGGGGCTAGTTTCATTCCCTGTCTATGAGAACTGACCATAGCTCAGATTCAGATTAGACAGTTCACACTTTCACTTTTAATGAAAACCAATAGACTAATTAACAAAAAGTGGTATGCTGAGAGCCACACGTCAGCCTACTAACAACAATGCAACACCAAAACTGTATATTTCGTTAAGTAAACACTGTTATAGTCTGCAGGCTGCTGCAGAGAGCTAACTCAACATTAATGTTAGCTTCCTAGCATGCATGCTGAGCCGGTTACTGAGTGCCTTTAAACACGCTAAAACAACTTCTGTAACAAAAACAGAGAGTCACAACTATTATATGTATGTTTAACTACTATTTCAATACATTTCGAGAGGCATAAATGTGTGTAAACCAACTCAACTTACCTTATTTTCTTCTAATAGATCCGGCGAACGTCAAACTGCAGTCTCACGCTGTACACTTCCTGTATTAATTCAACCTAAGCCCCGCCCCCTGACCAATCACAGCTCGTATATTTTGATTGACGGGGAAAACTAACCAATCACGTAGTAGCTGCGCCGGACTTTTCCCAAAGCGATTCACGTCGCCGATTTTCTGACCGTGAAAAGCACTATATGTGAACGTCTAAACACACAAGCACATAATACGGTAACACCGCACACCATAGATGTATGTTAATATGTTCACAGAAAGCACAAATAAGAAATGACTTCACCTGGTATATAGGGTATAGGACGAGGTGGCCGAGTGGTTAAGGCGATGGACTGCTAATCCATTGTGCTCTGCACGCGTGGGTTCGAATCCCATCCTCGTCGGACTCCTTTTCCATAATCGGAGACATCTCAGCAACATCTTTGGTACGGTAATGGTCTCACAACCGGAAGTCGTGACAAGGTGACACTAAAACAAACGCTGTGCCGTCAGATGGCAACTTTTCCCCCCGCTGAACAGTTCCTCCTCCTCCTCTTCCTCCAGCTAGGGAACAGTTAAAGCACTAATCCAGAGGTCTGCGACCTGCGGCTCTGGAGCCTCATGTGGCTCTTTATCTCCTCCCCTGTGGATTTTTAAAAATGAAAATTTAAAAATGATTTGTTTACATTTTCAATTTTATTTATCACTGTTGTAGGTCTATGCTATGGTACGACGGAGTATTAGGGCCACATGGAGGAAAAAATAAATAAATCGGAGATTTTGAGAATAAAGACATAATATTACGAGAATAAAGTCATAGGTTTACGAGAAAAAAAAGTCGTAATATTATGAGAATAAAGTCTTCTAAAAAAAAGTTAGTAAAGTCATAAAATGATATTGTTATTTTCTTTTTTTCTAGTAAAGTTATGACTTTATTCTCGTAATATTACAACTTTTTGCTCTTAAAGTTATGACTTTATTCTCTTAAAGTTATGACTTTTTTTTCCTGTAAAGTTATGACTTTATTTTCGTAATATTACTACCTTTTTTCTGGTAAAGTTATGACTTTATTCTTGCAATATTATGATTTATTCTGGAAATCTCTGTAGTACATTTGCACTGTGGCCCTCACTGCATTATACTTATATAATATATACTTACACTATAGGCCTAAACTGTGTTACCTTCATCACAATGGTCAAATGTTTTGCGGCTCCAGACAGATTATTTTTTTTTTTGGCCTTATATGGCTCTTTAGATAGTAAAGGTTGTTGACCCATGTCTTAATATAATGTTACTCCATCGAGTTTAACTGATAAATGCTGTGAAACTAACTTAGTTGTGGATTGAACATGTTTACCCTCGTGGCCAAGCTGCTAGCTAGGATAACGTTATCCCTAACTAGAAAAACAAACGCGTAGCTCTGAATTACAACAGGACAGCAAAACGGTTGCAAGGGTAAAATAAAATCTGTACTCACCAAATCAGTGCTCCAAGGACAAGAATCGCGGTGATAATGACCGCTACCGTTGCAGCGACTTCAAACTGCACGTGGACTTGTTCAGACAAGTTCCAGTAACGTAAAGCGCCAGGTAGATGAGGACTGATCTGCGCATGTCTAAATGTTTTAAAAAAAAAAAAAAGCATCATATCCCTTAACTTAGTTTTTCTAAATGAATCCAAATAAAGTGTATTAAGTTGGTCAGCTTTTACCCCAAATTACAAGTAACTTATTTAAAATTAGTTTTATTAAAGGGACTGTTTGTAACTTTCAGAAATGCTTGTTAACAGTGACACCTGCGGCCGTTAAGTCAACGAAAGTCAGCGTTGGGCTCACGCTTGTGCTCGCTCTAAATAGACATGAACGAGCATCGCTCAAAACAGTGAGGCGACACACGTCAGCTAAAACCACAATATCACTTTATAATTCACCTGCTTGGCAGTAATGTTAGCTGACCAGACGAAGGTCTCTCCATGAATCACTGCTGATCCTAGTGTTGGCTTTTCCTGCCTCAGCCTCCCGACCGGAGTTTTGGTCGGAGACGATAACGTAACTCGCGCGGAGCCCTGTCACTTCACAAGACACGGGAAACCTCTGTTGGTCTGGAGGAACTGCAGCATTTATTTCTGCACAAACGTCCACTTTTCTATTCACTAGATATTCTCAGAGCTACACTAACTCTTCTGCAGTGTGTAGTGTGCGCGCATGAACGTGAGGTGGAGCGAGAACAAGCGCGCTGTGTGAGTGAAGGCAAGCAGAGGAGCAGAGTACAGCAGAGACCCTGGTCCTGGAGACCAAAGCTACGGCCTCCCCCGCGTCCTCTGAACGCGGCCAACATTGTTTTGCAAGACAGGCTTCACTAGATATAACTCTGTGGTTTTGGTGCTTCTGTAGTTTGTGTTGGAGTCTGATGGTACGTGTTCACAGGGAGTCTGAACAGCTTAGCCACACGCGAGCGCGCATATGCAAGCGCACATGGGAAACCGACCCGGTAAATTTATACGTGTAAAAAGTTACAAACAATCCCTTTAAATACAATGTTAGTGTTTACAGTGTAAGTTAGACTGTTTCTGTACATTGTAAACAATAATGCAGTAACGTCAGATAAGTAGTGCACAATTGTAGTAGTACAATTGGGCAGAGTTCAAATAAACTGGAATAATTATTGACTGATTAATGCAACAGATTGCTTTATGGTGGATATGTGGATATGTACAGTACATTCATGTATACATGTCAGTATACAATATATAAAGAACAGTGGTTTAGCTGTACTGTACATACTGTTACTAGCTAGAAGCTGATTTACAACAGAACAGCGACTAGAACAAATGCCTTAACATTCCCAATCTTATAAACCCAGACACTTGTTGCCGAATTTGTGTCCATAAAATAATCCATGTGTACACAGCAACTATCGTTTCTATGATAGAGTTATTAACACTTACTGTGCATGAATTAACTTTATATTAGGGGTACGTCGACAACTTCAATCGAGCACGGCTAGCAAATAAAGAGTAATTCGAAAATTCATTTTGCATAGCCTACAATAATTTCCTAGTAAATAACGTTACCGTTTTGCTTCTGTTGCTCTGTGTGCCGCTGTCAGATATGGAGAAGGGGGCGTATCCGTTGTTGTTGCTGTCCTCGTCACATGACATGCCACTGCTGTGCGTTATTGGCTGTTAGGACTTTGTAGGTAAAATGTTAGGACCTATGGTTAGGACTTGTTAGGAATTGTTAGGAATCTGTTAGGAATTGTTAGGACTTGGTTAGGACTTGCTTGAGGGGGGTAGGAAATGTTAGGAGTTGTTAGGATTTGAGTTAGCAGGCCGATCACTGAAGGTTGTTGAAAATGAAAATAACAAAAGCCTTTAATTTGTTTTTACACACATCTTGGAGCCATAAAATTATAAACACACATTCTTTCCATACACACTTTCACTTGTTCATCCCATTGATTAGACATTTCTGTTATTACACGGCTTTGTTGAATACTCGATTCTGATTGGACAATCACAGCGTTCTACAGTCTGTTATTTCTTTATAGCAGACCGTTGCTATGTATAACAGACCGTTGCTATGGGCGCAGTTCTGATGTCCGTTTTTCTGTCGAGTTATTGATTTCTTAAGTAAGTAGCCGTGTAATAAGTGGGATAATGTACAGCTAGCGGGTCATTGTTGTGAAATAAACCCCTTCAGGGCGATGCGAGATCCCTCCGCTCAGCGTCAGGGTGCGGCACTGCGCTGTCAGGGTTTATTTCACAACAATGACTGGCTCGCTGTACATTATCCCTTACTTATAACCTAGATAGGCTTACAAACCACACAGCATTTCATCAGTTTATTGGTTTTATTGAATTGTAAAAACATGAGAAAGTGAATTATTTACAAGGGGTGTGCAACAGAAAGTATTGGTAGAGCCAGTTAGCTATTATATCCACATGGTAGTGACCAGCCCTGCTATACACAAGAGAAAAAACATCTGGGCCTTCAACACATCTGTGTGTTGTTTATTTTAGGGTTCATGCTTGGGTTTTGCCGTTCCTCCTGTCGGTAGGCGTTGTGGGGAGTATCCAGCGATAGCAGTTTGAGAAGCTCAGACTCTTGTCCACAGCACAGCTGGTGCAGTAGACGATCCCCAGAGCCAGCATCACTACGAGGAACACACACAGAGGCACCAGCAGGGCCACCAGTAGCCAGCTCTTGTCGTGCTTTTGTTTCCCTGCAGCAGATCCGGCCCCAGCCTCCGCCACGCTGCTGACATCCTCTGTACCATCCACCTTAGATGGTACAGTATCAGCTCCCACGCCATCACTAGCTTCTCTACCTTCTTTCTTAGTTTCAGCCTCATTATCAATTTCATTGCCGGTGTTGTATGTTTGCGTTGGGGATGGCGCTGTCTGATATCGCTTTGGTGACAGGGCATCCCATTGGTTCAGGTGATTGTCTGACCCATGAGCCATATCAGGGGAGAGTACTTCAGGTGCGTTTGTCAGCCAGTCAACGTCAAAGTTAGTGTCGGCTTCAAAGTTTGGGTCCGGGGTGAATGAGGAGGACCAGGGGATATCATCCAAGTCAGGTATGTGAGCGGAGTCACTGGGGTCAGGGGTCAGAGTGGAATACTCTTCATCATCGGGTGAAGGCAGGCAGGTAAGCCCATCTGACTGCAGGTCGTAGCCGTTGTCACAGTAACACTGGTACCCCCCCATATAGTTGAGACACTGCTGTTCGCAGGGCGACTCCCCCACACACTCATCTACGTCTACGCACTCTCCCCCGCTGCCCGACCCGTACCCGGGGTTACACAGGCATGTGAAGGACCCCACTGTGTTTTCACAGAGGCCTTCACAGCTGGCCTCATCGAGGCACTCATCGACGTCCACGCACTCGCCCTCATCGTCTGGCTGGTACCCGGAGTGGCAGGTGCAGTGGAAGGTGCCCGGGATGTTGTTGCACAGTTGCGGGCACGGTTGTTGCAGACATTCGTCTACGTCAGAGCATCTGCGGCCATCTGGACCCATTTGGTAACCTGGTGGGCATGTGCAGCGGATGCCCCGCTGTGTCTCCACACAGTCGTACTCACACCCCATCTCCACGCAGACGTCTCTCATGTGGGGCTCTTCGGTGGGGCCGGCGGAGTCGGCGGGTAAATCAGGTGAGCCAGTTTGGCTCAGGGGATCAGGCTTGCAGGTGTACCCGTCCTCATCTATCATGAAGCCCTCAGAGCAGTAACAGTAGTAGTCCGTGTCTGTGTTCTGGCAGTACTGCTCACAACCGTGGTCCCCGCTACACCAGTCCTGGTTCTGTGGAGCCGCGCCGGATGAGCAGAGCGGGGCGTCCCTGGACCAGCCTACCGTGTCGTCGTCTCTCTCCATGCACAGCACCGTCTGCTCAGCAGGGTCTGGGCCGTCTGCGGGGCACGGTAGAGCCGCTACAGACCCGTAGGGCACGTGGGTCAGCAGCGTGCTGACGAGGTGAAATGGCGTGGTGTAAACAGCCGGACCACTACCCTCGTCCTCCAGTGGCGAACACATCCCTTTGTAGTTGTACTGGCAAACGTATCCATCCAACGGCAGCGCGCAGGAGCCGTCGACCCACCGGAAATTGTCGCTGCTCTCACGCCCGCTCTCGGAAGTGTGGACGGTCATGGCGACACAGCGAGGGACCGCACAAGTCCCAGGGGTGTCTTCACGGAGCCAGTTGGTGAACTGGCCATCCTGGTCTCCTGTTGGAAAATAAAGACATGGACCAGGTCAGTAAAACTAGAATTTTTTTTTTTTTTTTAGATCTATATGACACATTTAAAGTGTTTTAAAGCTGCAATGTGTAGAATTTTTTATGTGAATTTATGACAAAAAAAACGAGTGCAGTCTATGCGTTGATGTCACCTCATTCATTGTTATTTTTTTCTGGGTTGGCTCAGTGAGGGACGGGGGGTTATTACTGCATTGCTGTCTGCCACAGTGTATTTTTTAATATCACCACTAGGAGTCGCCAACGTCAGATATTTTCTGGCATACTTTTGTTGCAATAAAACTGAAGTGGTGCCTGTTTGCCTGGATTAAACTCAATACAAAGCTGGTTTTACCACATTAGAATATTTGGGTTGTAGTTTTACAGATGAGTTGCCCTTTTATTAACATATTTTTTCAATTCCGTGAGCACCACAAACATTCACATTTATTGTATTGAAGTGCAGGAAGAAATCTGTACATCAATAGTTAAATAAAACCAAAACTATCCGCATTGCTAATTATAGATACCACCATGGATAAATGAGAAAACATGTTTTTTTGTAATTTTGGCAAACCAACCCTTTAAATCATGGCAAATGAAAAAAGCAACAACTAAGCTTGCCACATAACTCTTTAAAATGTAATGTCTGCTCTAACTCCAAACCAAGGCAGACACTTTGAGTTATAAAAAAAACAATCTGGCTTTTAGAGGGTGAGGTTTGTGTAATGACTAAATCAGGATGAGGGGTAGCAGCAGTGAGGTCAAAAGGGGATTCAACTTCCTCTGTTGCGCCAGCGCCGTCTCTGTGAAACAAAAGTAGTTAATGTAATAACCAGTCAGTGCAGAGGTATGGAGGCTGTTGGATAAGTTATAGGGTTGGGGGCCAGCATCATCTATTCATAGGCTCTAGATACAACTGATATCTGTGTGTGAGAGTAGTAATATTGAAGTAGGCCTAATGGTTGTAAATGCTGAATCAAGTTTAGTCTATTGTTGTATCATCACAGGTCCATATATGCTTAAAACTAAAATGTATATGGTGAAAAAAAGCCTAAATCTAGCATTAGTTAATTTAGTTTTGTACATGTTGGGTATTTTATCAAGTTGCTGATTAAAGAGGACCTATCATGCTTATTTTAAGGTTCATACTTGTATTTTGGGTTTCTACTAGAACATGTTTACATGCTTTAAAGTTCAGAAAACACTTTATTCTTCTCATACCGGCTGTGCTGCAGCACTTCTTTTCACCCTGTGTCTGAAATGCTCTGTTTGAGCTCCTGCCCCCTTCTGAAAACCCCCCAGTCTGCTCTGATTGGTCAGCTGGCCCACTGTTGTGATTGGTAAACCAAACTCTTTGGACTCCGCTCCAGCTCCACTCTAAATAGCTTTGTTTGAGGGCGTGCCAAACTTGGTGACATCACCACGTTAAAGGCAGGACTTCAATCAAGGCATTTCTGGCAGTTCAGGAGCAGTGTTTCTGTGAGGGAGAGTATCTCCCTTTGTTGTGGACTTTAGGCTTTGTAACTTTGCAGATCTTTTACATGCACAGAAAACTATATAACACAATAAAGAAAACGGAAAAGCACAAAAGCACAATAGGTCCCCTTTAAATGACTAAAGATTTTTTAACAGATTTAGCCTCGGTTGTACTGACCCACAGTTTTTTTCATTAGATCACAGTCAAAGACTTTGAACTTGGAATTTGAATGCTTAATTGTAAAAAAAAAAATCTGTTTGGGGGCAATTTTGTCTGAGCTCAGTTATTAAAATTCAATAAAAATGTCTGATATGGTGATGACGGTCAATATTAGGAAAGGTCAAATGTCAAAAAGGTGAGACTTTGCCTGTGACCCAGACGAATCCTCTGAGCGATCGGGTGGATGAGCACTGGCGTGGCGGTCTGTGCAGCCCGATCCAGAGGCGAAGCCTCGACCTGGTCCCCTCGATGGCCGACAGCAGCTCGTGGACCACACCCGCTGCCTCTTGGGTATGCATCGTTGCCAGGGTCCCACCTCGCTCCCGGCAGCTCCGCCCCGCCTCCCTGAAGGTCCTCTTCTGGAGGAAGACGGTGTAGCATCCCTCTTGGTGGCAGAGCGCGTCTTTCTCTGCCAGCGGAGCTTTGGCTGCTGGCTGCTCCGCCTCCGTCTCCTTCAGCCTCTGGCCTTGGCCTCCAGGAGCCAGACAGACCGTCAGCAGCCACAGGACACACAGGAGACTCATGCTGCTACTGCTGCAGCTACTGATGGTCTTTTGCATCCTCCACCAAGACATGAGGTTTAAACTAGGCCAACATTCAAATGAGTACTCCAACCTTACTGTCAAAATAAATAACCTAATAAAGGATTTTCTTATTCAAACAAACCTGACGCAAATCCACCCACTTCAATGAATTTAACAAACTGAACCTTTTTTCTATCCTGTTAAGGTATCTGAATAAATAATTTTGTCTAATTGACCTTTTACTCAAAATAATCTGAGGCAGATAACTCCAAAACTGACATTGGATTACCTTAATTTACCCAAGCCCTTACACAAATATCCCTGCAGTGCAGTATCGGTCAATCATTCAACAACAAACTGTCAGCACTGCTGCCACAGTTAAGCACAAGATCATATATAAAACTAATAGGAACCAATGCAGTCCAGTGGAATACCCTAGAAAGAGTCCAGTAGAGTCCAAAATAAAGTCCAGTGAGGTACAAGTATAGTCCCGGTGGAATGGAGCAAAATCTGTGAGTCCAGAATGAATTACTCCATATATGAATGTGATGAAATTCAGTGACAGAAAAGCCTCTCCTGTATCTGATCCTGCCGGGGCTTTCTTGCCTCTGCAAAGTTGGCTTTCTGACTGAACCTCAGAAAGAGAGAGAGAGATGGGGGAGGGTGGGATGGAGGGGGGGTGAGGCTACGTAGAGGAAAAAGAATTGTGTGTTTTTTGGAAGAGGGGGCTGGTAAAATGTGTGAGTGTATAAAGGAAGGCTGGAGGGGTTGACGGGTTGGTGTGTGTGTAGCAGAATTGAAAACCCTCAGAGAGTTATGAAAACCATACGGCACCATTCTGTCCCCCTATCATGCCTATGGCTTCAGACTCATGCACTCTCATATAAAAACACACACACTCAGGCTTCAAGTAGTGCACGCTGCACAGCATCCACAGGAGTGGAAAGTGTTTGTCAGCTCTGTGAGATGCAGAGATCGTCTCCTCTTTTCTTCTTCTTCTTCTCCTCTCATATTTCTCTTCTACCTTTTGTCTTTCTGCCTGATCCTCCTGTTCTCAGTCAGCCTTGCATTGTTCTTTTTTGTGTTTCTATATTTAATTCCCTAAACCCATTTGTGCCCTCAACCGATTTTTTTAAAACGTCCTTTGTGTTGTCTGGGCTTGCCAAAGCAAAAATGTGTAGAAATTTTCAAAATCGGTCAAACCTTTCTGAAAAGTGAGTTTTACTTATCATACTTTTTTTTTAACCTTTATTTGACCAGGTGTAAAAAAACCTCATTGAGATTAAAAATCTCTTTTTTAAGAGTGTCCTGGCAAAGATAGGCAGCAGCACTGTTACAAGGTTGCAGACACTACTATATCTAGTATTTGGGCACATGGGACTACTGTTTTTGCAATAGACTCCATTATATTTTAGGATAGAACAGCAGTCCCATGTGACCAAATACTAAATATAGTATGATAAGAAAATGTTTGTATCTATAGCTGGAAATGAGTTTGCATTTTAGCACTTACGGTTCCCTTTTTTTTAAATTGTTTTTTTAGTTAGATGCCTGAAATAAGGTCTGTGAGACTTTAACGTTTTGTTTTATGACATAAAATACATCAATAAATACCCCGTCGTGAATTTTGAAGCCTTAATGTGACTTAAAAAAGGCATTTGCTAACAAGTTGGCGAAATGAGACTACTAAACGTCATCACGCCGACTCGTCCTCCGACCGCGGTGTAGTTCGTTTATAGCCTAACGTTAGCTTTTTACTTCTGGCGATTTGATTTACACTTCAAAAATCAGAAAAGTGGTGTTCATTTGTGAAGGTTTCTTGCTGAACAAAACGTGTAGGTATCATAAACGTGTGTTTGCCACAGAGCATTTTTTCTGGAATAATCCAAAACCCAATGGAGAAATGTCATTGGCTTTTAGTCGAGGGAACCAGGGCGATGCTAACTTCCTGGTTGTCCTACAAAAATACGTCATTCCTGCATTACTCTATATCACGGTTCTGCACATACTGTATATGCTGTGTAAAAAACATTTAATAAACACAATGTTAGCGTTTTTCCTAATTTAAAAAAAAATCCTTACTTTGACTATCAGTAAAAGTGTGATTTTTCATGTGATCTAAAAATGTCAAAGTTGTACTGTTAGATACTTGCTCAAAGTATGTCTGTACCAAATTTCAAGACTTTTTACCAATCAAAACAGATGAGTGGCATTTTTCCTTATCATCCTAAATATAGTCTTTGGGCACAAATTCTTTCTTCATCTCCCCCACTCTTTACTCTTTTTTTCTGCCGCCACCACCCGTCATTCTCTCTTTCTACCGAGTCCATACCAGCTGGAAGTTTTTACAGTTCAATGGAAACATTTGAGTATGGAGCAGGAATACCTGCTGGACTATGCACGTGTGTGTGAGTGAGTTCATTCTTATGCTGTTATACAATAATATCGTACGGGCACAGATGTCTAAGAGTATAGTGTTCTTCGGTGTGTGTGTGTGTGTGTGTGTGTGTGTGTGTGTGTGTGGCTACCACTCTGGGGCATCTGGAGGAGAGGAAACAGGAAATGCCAGATGTGCATCAGCCTGACCTCTCAGTAGCTGGGGAGCAGGAGCGTAGACTGGGGGTACCTCCGCTGCCGTCACATGATCCTTCCGCCATGAATGAGCCTGGTGCAAAGTCAAAAGCTGAGTTTGGATATAAAAATATGATCTTTTTAGAGAATATAAAGAATATTAAATGAAGGAGACCGGTCTCTTCTACCACCAGGTAAACCTAAACAAAATTCTGGATTTGCACCGGCAGGCTTTATTGCCGCATCAAGGATTGTTATCCGCCATTGGAAGAGCCAGACAAAATCAGGCTTTGCTGAACGAAAGTTGATGATAGACTCTTTTGAAGTTCTAATCGCAAGAACTAATAATTACCATGGAAAGTTTTATGAAGTTTGGTCAAAGTTTCTGATGTATATAAAGTAGGGCTGTCAAGGTTAACACGTTTATGCGTTAAATTCTAATTTCTTTAGCGCATTTACGCAACTTGCGATATTTAGGTTGTAGTGGGCTCAGTTGTAAAGCTAGAGTGAAGATACTGACATCATATGAAACTAGAAAACCTAAGGAATCCATTGGTGCCAACCATGTCATGTGAAGGAGACTAAATATTGCTCCAAATTTACGCTATATTTTGGCGAGGAAAAACTGGCTTGACCATTTTCAAAGGGGTCCCTTGACCTCTGACCTCAAGATATGTGAATGAAAATGAGTTCTATGAGTCTCCCCTTTACAGACATGCCCACTTTATGATAATCAAATGTAGTTTGGGGCAAGTCATAGTCAAGTCAGCACACTGACACACTGACACAGCTGTCGGTTTCTGGACAATATTTGTCATTGTTATGTGTTGTTAATTGATTTCCAATAATAAACATATACATGCTATTGAATAAAGCATATTTGCCCACTCCCATGTTGATTAAGAGTATTAAATTCTTAACCAATCCCCCTTTAAGGTACAATTTGAACAGATACAAAATCTGGATTAATCCTGATTAACTATGGACAATCATGCGATTAATTGTGAATAAATATTTTAATCAATTGACAGCCCTAATATAACGGAAGGAACCTAACAGGATAATATGCTACCTTGATGACATGCTTATTAATTTATTTATTTTGTTTACCTGTCTCCACATCTTACTGTTTTTTTTTTTTTACTGTACTATTTTTGGTTTTCTTTTGCTTACTTATTTTTCATTGTTCTACTCTAGCAGCTGTTTTAAACTTTAAACTTTAATTACAAAAAAGAATATTAATAGAAGCCATCAGCAGTGAGTCTGAGGATGTTACAGATTTAAACAACTGGGCGAGAGACTGTAAATTGTGGTCTACCACACACAAACAAGCTTGATTGTTTGCAACATAAGTGGAAAAGTGCTCGGGAGCAAACAATAGTCCTTCACATAAACGCTCATCACGTCTTCTCTGTGGAAAGTGTGACCTGCCACAACACAATTGAGGCAGCTTGATGTCATTATTATATGCAGCTTCTCGACGCAGCATGATGAGATGGAAAACTCATGGTGCTGTTTGTGTATAGTTGAATCAGTTAATAGCCGCGGTCCATGTGTGTCCGAGCCTGTGTTCCCTCTGTGTACCCCAGATGCGCCGGCTGGCTGTGGTCTGTTGGTTTTGGCACACATAATATATACATTCAAACTATTCAGTAGTCTTTTCCAGTTATGTACAACCATCGGAACTAGATGGAGAACAAAACCTCAGGATCCCGGAGAACCTAAAGAGCCTTTTGGTCTTGTTCCCCAGCTCTTTTTCCTCCTCCTCCTCCTCATCCCTCATCCTCCTCCTGTTATCCTCTAATTTTCTTGGACTACCCCCATCCTCTTCTCTCCTCTCTCCCTTTCCTTGTTATTCTTTCATCCCCCTTTCTTGTACCCTCCTCCCTTTCCTTATCTTCTCCCCCTCTTCTCTTTTCAGTCTCATTATCTGGGCTCCCAAGTCAGCAATCTCTCCCCCAGAACCTCAGCTTTTGCCCCAGTCCTCCCTCACTCTCGGTCTGTTTATTCTATCTGGTTGACCCAACTTCCTCCTGCTCGGACTGCCACGCCCCCTAAGACACATTCCAGAAATGTAATTGATAGAGCAGACAAAACTTCTCCTTTCCATAGTCCTGCACTCCCAATTCCCCTCTTTAACATTAATCTACTTACAGTACCTCCAAGCGGCTCTATCTCCCAACCCAAAGACCTCTAATGGAACATACAGACCTCCTGATTCCCCACCTCCTAGGTCACAGCCTACCGTCTACCTCCTTGACTCCTAGCCACTTGCCACATATCATTACTGGCTCTGATATATTCTTCTAGCTTCCAAGCAGCTGAACTTTACCGTCCAGATCCAAAGCCCTCTCCATTTCACTTCAACCGCTAACTCTATTTTCTAGCAGCTGAATAGCTGTTCTGGATTTGATGTTCTTTGGTGGCCACTGAAGCTTTGGTATCTGGATTGATAACACTTGAATATACACTCTATGCCCTTTTCTTCACTCACAAAGAACATGTGACATGAATTTAAGAAGACGAAAGGCTGAGCTATGCTAGAAAAGTAGTAGTTCGACAATGTTGGAAACACAGACTGTATATAAGAAGTGGACGTAGTCACCATGGTGTCACCCATTGGTTCGTGGACTGCGGTGTTGAAGCATTGAATTCATCATTTTTGCCGTCGTCATCTTGTTTTTTTGCAACCAGAACAGTACAACCAAACGCTAAATAAGACATTTTCAGGTGACCAAAAAGGTTATAATTAACTTCAATGGAGTGAAAACACACTGTGAAAGGGTTAGAGTTGTAAGGTGAAAACACGGACAACTCCCAGACCGGACAACGGCGTGGTGGCAACCTGTCAATCACGAGGTAGCCACGCCCTAAAGCATACCCTGCTTTATGGTGAAAAGTTGGGAAAAGTTGAACTTTTAGCGGCAAAGTGCGACCAGAAAGGACCCGCAGCCAATCAGTATACAGATCCTGTGACTCCTGCGACATGTTGAATGAATTTCTTTCTTGTGTGAACGTAGCCATAGAGAGGAGGGAGATGCAATCACCATTTAAATATAGGGATAACACTAGTGCACATTTTCAGGCAGACGCAAAACTTTCCACATATTTTACAAGCATCAAATCTCTGCCTCTGCTTTGGTAAAGGCTGTCTTGACTTCCGGCTGAATATAAAGGACTGCCGCTGGTGCCGAGGTCACCAGACATCCACACCAATGTCAAGGAAACTGTATTTCCTCGCTGTCGTGGGTCAGCGGAGTATTAGACTCGCACCGTTCAGGCCTATTGAACCGTTCGTGCCCTATCAAATAGAGCAGGACACGTCAGTTCTCCCAGTCATTTTTCCCGACCGCTGGTGTCTTATGTCATGCACACACACATGAACACACACACACACACACACGCACACACACTGAAGCAATTAGCTGCGGCCTTGTGGTGAAATAACGGAGAGTAGGCATTCCTGGTGATTTTCTGTGGAGTGGAGGAAAAAGACGATACTTTTATCCACTTCTTCTACAAGGTCCATATGTTTCATCTGTCATAGCAGACATCCATGTGCTCTCCATTCACACCTAGACTGTCAACAAATCCTCGCCACAAATATCTGAGCAGAGGGGGGTCGCTGTCGAATGGATGGATCCAGAAGGAATAACCCCCTGCGAGCCAAAGTCTACAGTTACATGAACCATCAGCTGAAAGAGCTCAGGGACACTTTTAGAGGTATGCTAGTTGGTACGAAGAAGTAGTATACTTCAAAGTTATTTTATGATGCATAAGTAAAGTATACTAATATCAATGTACTAGTAGTATACTTAGTATGTAAGTGTACTACCTCAATACTTCTTGGGACTAAATTGGCCCACTTTTTAGTTTATAAAAGTATACTTTTAAGTGTACTTTAATTGTATGAATAGTAAACTTTGAGTACACAACTAGTTTACATGTAAGTTGTATTTTGTACTGCAACTATACTATGCACTATACTACAAGTGAATGGGTATACTGTTAATAGTTATATACTTGTAGCCGACTTTTTAGTTTATGAAAGCACACTTTCTACCTTATAACTTAGTAATTAGCCAATGATTTATGTGTTATATAAAGAGACTTGCTCCTTTTGCTATTTTACTTGATGTTTTGTGATGATTAAAAAAAGAAAAAAAACGAGAATTCAAAAACTTGATGAATTGAAGTAAATTCATATCAAAAACATCTGTTTACAAACTCTTACACACTTTAATAGACTACTCTATCAAAAAGTAAGCACAACTACAAGCCAAGTATTCTTTCCTGTAGGCCTCTAAGGCAAGAATACTTAATTATACTTTTCTTAAGTATATCTCGAACAAAAGATTAAGTACAAGTATAAGCCAAGTATACTTAGACGTTTCTGTATACTTGTCAGAATAAGGATACTTAAATACATAAAACGTAAACTGAAAGTAAACTCTCTTATTTATGTTTAAAATAAGTATACTAATAGCACACTTGAATAAACATGTATTTGGTAAGGGAACCTTGCTTGCAGCTGTGTCTATATGCATTGTGACCTTTATTAACCTTTATCTAACCTTGAAATAGTTTACTGAGCATGCTTTTCACCCATGTCCTCGTTCCTTCATGCTCAGTCTCACTCATGTCTCAACCTGGGAGCTGCCCAGTAAAAACACAGCAGCTCCAGTGGAACAATGTCAGCTTTTCAAGATTGGGAACTGGCAACCAACAGGGGCACTGGGAGGGTTTGGAAAATCTAATTTGTGTCTTCATTTACTGCCTTAAAACAAGATGTAAGTCATTCTCATTTACAAGTATTCTCGGATTCCTTATACTGGCAAAAAAAAAAAAAAATGGAGAATGGAAAAAGTGAATATCATTGAACAGCTGCTACTGAATTTCCAGTTAGGAGTCATATGGCAAGTTTAAAACAGACATGGCTGCTGATGGAAACTGCAGTGATCGAGCTCTATCTGTCCAAAAGCATTTTTTAGCTGCAAAGGCTTGGGTGACACAAATGCACGATCATCTGGACTGCAGTCACAAATGTAAAGAGGAACCTCAGACAAACAGAAACTCTGCATGAAATCACCAGAAAACTGAAAAAACTGCTGAGAGGCAGAAAGAGAGATGGAGAGAGCACTGGGAGAGCAGTATTCCTTTTCCAGATGATAGACTCAGCTTTTCCATAGACACGTACACACAGACATCTCGCACTTCTTTGTAGTGTCTTTCATGATGCAGTCATATTTCTCCAGAGACGGAGCCATTTCTTTGTGTGTGTGTAATGGTAAATGCATTAACAGTGGGGAGAAAGGATGACGAAGCCACAAGAAAGGGACGAGACACAAAGGCTCAGAGCAACACAGACAGACAGACAGACAGACGTCGGATGTCCTTTGAGTAAACCCGTCGCACGTCTGACTCCTCTCTGCACTCTTTGTTTCCTCCTATTCTCTCAGGTCTCCTGTCGAAACTCAACATTTTGCACCCCACGTAATCCCTCACGTAACCTGACCTCAATCTTCACCGTGTGCCTCACAAAGAAAAAAAACAGCCATTCTGAAAGAAAGTGCATAAAAACAGTAAACTGCAAGACTCAGCATCAGTAAAGGAAGGTAAATCACTCCCAACCACAATTGCCAAAATCTCCTGCAGACCAATTATGTGCAGGAAAGTCAAATAACAGCCTGTTTGTCTTTGCGCTCTATTAGTTCTGCTGTCGTCCTTTCACATGGCTGCCAAACCGGAGGTTGTTACACTTAATCTCAGTGTAATTCTCCGGGAAAAAACACAGGGGAGGGTAAATAGGTACTGTAATACAGTTGCTTTTTGCAAAAACGGCTGTCAAGCTTGATCCAGAGCAGCAAAGTCCCCCAAATCCCCAAACTCTCAACAGCCAGCAGCTGAAGACTTAGTTGTACTGGAGAGATACCAAGTTGTGTCTGGACTGAAATGTATGAAAGCGTATAGGAGAGATGGAGCATGATGGGAAGTCAGCAGTCTATCTTTGAATAAATAAAGATTTGAAAAACACCTCCTTGTTCCCTTTAAACCTTTCCAACATTTCACAGCAACGAGCAGAAGATAAACCTGCAGTTTGGGACCAGATTGGTATAGAAGCAATGAGGAGCATGCTGCTGTTACACACTCGCTGCTCAAACACACAACACACTCCAGATGGCTTAGCATACTGTAAAGACGGGTAAACAGCTAGCCTGGCTCTGTCCAAAGGTAACAAAATCTGCCCAATAGCACTTCTAAAGTTCACTAATTAGCATGTTATGTCTGACTCCTGGAGTCTCAACTGGTTGCCTAGCAATTGATCGGCTGGGTTATGCTAGAAAAGAACTAGTTCGTACAACTTGTTGTCCGACCATGTTGGAAACACAGACTGTATACTGTATAAGAGGTGGACGTAGTCACCGTGACGTCACCCATTGGTTTTTGGACTGCTGTTTTGAAGCCTCGAATTCGTCATTTTGGCCGACGCCATCTTGGTTTTTTGCAACCAGAAGTGACACGAGAGGGTGGAACTAAGTACTACAACCGAATGCTGAATAGGACATTTTTAGGTGACCAAAAAGGTTATAATTAACTTTCATGAACTGAAAACACACTTTGAAAGACTTAAAAGGACAACTACCACACCGGACAACGCCGTGGTAGCGACCTGTCAATCACAAGGTAGCCACGCCCTAAAGCATACCCTGCTTCATGGTTTATTTGACTCTAAATGGGACCATAATTTACTAAATGAACATCATGCTGTATTGAAGAAGACTTGAAACTAATGATTGAGACCATAAACTCATGTTTACAATGTTTACTGAGGTAATAAATCAAGTGAGAAGTAGGCTCATTTTCTCATAGACTTCTATTAGGGATGCACCGATTGTGAGATTCTGGGACGATACTGATACCGATGTTTAAAAAATCTATTTGGTAATGTTTTTGTCGTTATCTATTCCTTTTTTGTGCCAGGGAAACAAAGACGTCTTCATTAAAAAATAAATAACTGCTGTTTTAAAGTCATTCAGCATTTCATTACACTGTCTTTGAATGAGCACAAATTCAATCATCAATTTATAAAACAACCTTTAATATAACCTTCTTTCACATGATAAAAATAGTTTTTTAAATTTTTAATAACTAACACAACATTTAGCCGGCACAAAATTGTTTTAAGGCACTTCCACATTGGCTTCACTTTTCAGACCCCGAGGTTGCCGCCTGGGCAAAACCAAGCTAACTGTTTCACCATGTTTCCAGTCTTTAATCTGTTATTCCTACTATACAAAACCCAGCTGAAATAAAAAACTCTAAAACCAACAAAATGTAAAAAATATTGAGACCAGACATAAAACGATTCAAAGTGTGTGGCTGCATCAAACTCAGGGCAATTAAGTGAAATGAAATATGCATAACTATAGTCTGGAGCTGTCTATGGGAATGTCTTCCCTGGTTTGGGTTGTATACAAAGTTTTTATAATGATCTCATCAGTCTGCCTCATTAATCTTAATTGTCAGACACGACCTTCCACCTCTAAGTCCTAACCCTCTCCTCAACTCTGCTACTCCACATTCTCAATTTCCTCGGGGAATCACTAACGTTTCCTCCGTCCTCCCCCTCCATCTTTCCTCTTCTGTTCTCCTCGATTTTTCTTTTCTCTGAATGTCTACTGGCATTGCCCGTGTTGCTTCTGGCTGCAACAGTTTTTTCTCACAAGCCTGTCTTTCATAGCCTTATTTGTCCTAACAATGTGACTTTACATAGCTGTTTCTCTCCACTTGTGTTGGCCTCTGTGTCTGTGATTCTGTCTGCCTGCCTCTCATCGTCTGCATATGTGTCTTTCTCTACTGCTGTCTCCTCCGCCGCCGTCCCTTCTCACTCATTCACTTTCACAGTTCATCTGTTTTTCTCTGCCACACACACACTTTCTCTCCCTCTCCGCCAGTGAGAGTTGTACTGGTGTTGTGTTTCAATACAGTAGGAAATATTTTCAGCCATGCAGGAAATGTCTGACGTGCTACAATCGTTCTCTTCTCATGCTCACATCCACCCACACACACACTTTATATAAAATTACTTTTTTATTTGAAAACCCAACATAAAATGAAATCCATCGTAAAAAAAAAAAAATGTTTTAAGAGCGGGAGTATATTTAATGTAATTTAATCTAGCATGTAGACGCTGCAGGGGCAACCAGGCTGCAGATGGGAATGGCACCATAGAAGAAGGGATCCGTCAGTGGGAAGAGTAGCACCAGAAACAGAAGGAACCCCATTAGATACGAGAAGAGTAGAGCTGATCGTTGAGGGTGTTGCAGGGCAGAGCTGATGTCAGGCAGGCCCTGACTGTTACAGAACGAATGGCACAAAACTGGACCCACAACATGACCTATTAAAGACATTACAGGTTGAATGAGATGTGTGCCGTAGGTGAGTATGTTGGCGAGTTAATGTGCTGTTTATCTCTCACCAGTTTTCATGAATATGAAGGCAGTGAAGGCACCGAACACAGTCGTGTACAAGAACTGCATCCCTACAACAGAACAGCACAGGATTTTTGTGAGTCAAATTGATGACCAAAAGTTAATTCATGTGATGAATACCCATATATAAATCCCAAGAAGACACAAATATTGTGAAAGAATTAGGGCTGTCAATCGATTAAATTATTGAATCATGATTAATCGCACATTTTTTATCTGTTCAAAATGTACCTTAAAGGGAGATTTGTCAAATATTCAATACTTATCAACATGGGAGTGGGCAAATATCTTTGCTTTATGCAAATGTATGTATATATTTATTATTGGAAATCAATTAACAACACAAAACAATGATAGATATTGTCCAGAAACCCTCACAGGTACTGCATTTAGTATAAAAAATATGCTAAAATCATAACATGTCAAACTGCAGCCCAACAGGCAACAACAGCTGTCAGTGTGTCAGTGTGCTGACTTGACTATGACTTGCCCCAAACTGCATGTGATTATCATAGTGTGCATGACTGTAAAGGGGAGACTCGTGGGTACCCATAGAACCCATTTTCATTCACATATCTTGAGGTCAGAGGTCAATTCAGGAGTTCATTCAGGAGACCGCTGTTCATGTCCCGTGCGTTAAATTTCACTTCCACGTTACAATCAGCTGTTCGTTTGTGTTTCAAGTTCACAACGTTCAGTGTCATTTTCACTGTACAAATGTAGTAGTGTTAAGCCCAACCATGTATTTCTTTCCTAAACATAACTATAGTGGTTTTGTTGGCTAATCCATATCGTGACGCCAAGGGGTATGACAAAGCGCCGGTATGTAACGAGTTGGGATGAGAACGTGTTGTATGTAGATATAACCGGCTCATTCTAAGGTAACGAAAATACAAATCTTATATTCAGGTGATTATACACTAAAAGAAAATATACTTAATAATATTATATGACATTTCTGCCAATAGGTCCCCTAATTGTTACATATTGTTCCTTTAATTTGCTTGCATTATTAGTTTTAGAGGAGAGTTTTGTAAGCCAACTGACCTGACACCAAGAGGATGACACTCATACTGTCCTTGCGGAGGCGCCGTTGCTCTACGATGTGGTGGAAATGGGCTAGAATGACACATACAGTAGCTATGAATTGTGGTGAAAATAAAAAAATAATGTAGCCCTTGGTAACATGTAAATATGTTGTTCACAGCCTGAAAATGAGGTTGCCATACCAACACCGAAGAACAGCGGAGCCATGAAAACGGCAGCTGTGGGTCCTGTGCAGGGGAGCAGCATGGGCAGCATGGCCCCTCTGAACACCAGCTCCTCCGTCACTGGTGCCACCACCTGGTTCCTGAGCCACACTACATCTCCCACACACAACCTCCACGACTGAACATCTGGGACAATAAAATGATGACATACACATCATATGCATGCAAGCACACTTGTAAAACTCTCCAGCTGCGACATAACATCCAATAGACACAAAGTTGAACTCACCTACTGCAGACAGCAGTTCCCCGGTGAAGCCTTCAGTGTTGTCCATCGCAGAATGAACCAGGGGCCCGAGATAAAACACCTGATGTTTACATTTAAATGAATTGTTTATTACAGCCAGTGGAAGTATATAAAAAAAGATTAAAGATCTATATGGCACATCTTCAACACGTGGTTTAAACATGCACATGGGGATTTCATGGAGGTTGTAAAGCCATGCTGTATCGTATTGGGAACGGAAATTGAACCTCTGAAATGTCAAAACTGCTTTAGCGCAGCATAAATCAAATGTTTTAAGAGGGAAACGGGAGCCAGAGAGCAACTTAACCCTATAGCTTCATAGGTTGACTTAATGTGAAGCGGGTTAAGACAAATATGGTAGTAAAAGTTAGTATTGAAAGGTGAATGTTGTTTCATTGGCTTACTTTCTGGTCTTTTCTATCCTTTGATATTATGATATCAACTGTGACAATCAGGTGCTCAAGTTGAATATAGTCTAATTCTTGTAAATCAAAGAAAATATGCTCTATATGTGGGATAGAAACATGTTTTTCTTCAAGCTTTAATCCAACTTGAGACTCTCTGACGCACCATGGTTAGCAGTAGTGGCAGAACGGCTGCAGGAACCACACCTTCCAAACGAACTCCCATCAACTCCCACACAGACGCATCCACCTGGAGGAGCACAAAGTAGCTTTATAAACATAGTTTGTACCCTAAAGTGATTATAAAGTTAAGCCAGTGTGACCCTGGGCTTAACCTCACAAAACACCTTATGTATACAGTGAATATGCCCCCAGGAGTGAGGACGCCGTCCTTCACCTGGACGGTCAGGGTTCAGTATGAGAAAGATACTGAATCCTTGTCAGCTTGACTGACACTGACCTTTGACCTCCTACCTGCCTCTTGCTCTACTGTGCTTGTGATGCATTGTTTTGGTATAGATTGGGCATTGACAATAAGTATATATACACTCAGTTGCCATGAAGGCTATATTGTTTAGTTTTTGTTGAAACTGTTGTAGTGAGGTGTTGAATAAACTGGTTCATGTTGAAAGCGCTATACTCGATATTTCCCTATGAAGTATAAATTATAGTGGATTATAAACATATAGTAGAATGAAATGGAAATACTCAATTAAAGTGCCAAAAATTTGAGCTACTAACCGACTCAGATCATTAAATGTTTAAACAGGAAGAGGTTCATTCTCAGTGGTTTGTTAGAACATTGTTTATTGCAGTAAACTGGCCGATTTGTTCATGTGTACTCACCCTGACATCAGCCCAGTGCATCCAGGCCTTCACCACTACAGGTGACAGAGCAGAGACCAGCAGTACACTGGCACAGCGATGCTTTATCACACTGGGATGGTCCCTGCACACACACACACACACAGAAACAGTTTAATAGTGCAGTGTAACAGCACCGTCACAGGTGTGCTGGTGAGTTGTGTACCTGGGTAAGCTGCTTCTCCAGACGTACAAACTGCCAACGTACAGGCAGGCGAGCAGGAGGCAGCTCAGCACACTCACCCAACACTTGGTATGGGCGTGCTGCTTCACCACCATTATAGGACCACGTTCTGGTTCCACCATGACAGAACTGAGGGTTTGCTATCAGAGCTTCAGGAGGTTCCTCAGGTGAGCTACAGCGAGCACATCGGGTCGGTTCTGTCTGTCAGTCATTTCAGATTAGCACATCCCAGTGAGGTGGAGGTGTGAGCTGCAGAGTCAAGCTGATTAGCTCTAATACTCTACTGGGAGGAGACACATGGCACACACACTGTAATGATTAACTTAACAGATATAAACTACAGTGCAAGCAAGCATTGTTTTGTTCACTTATTTAATTGTATTTAAGTTGTAAACTGTTTTATTATTTTATTAATACCCTTTTTTATTGTATAAGTTGAATAATTGTATCATATTTTATTATTATTTTATTAATCACCTAACTTATTATATTTAAGCTGTAAAATAATTGTATTATCTTTTTATGAATCATCTATTTTATTGTATTTAAGCTGTAAAATTGCATTATATTTTATTATTATTGTATTAATCACCTATCTTATTTATATTTAAGTTGTAAAATTGTATTATGTTTTATTTTATCAATCACCTATTTTATTTTATTTAAGCTGTAAAACTTCAATATATTTTATTGTTATTTTATTATTACCTGTTTTATTATATTTAAGTTCTAAAATTGTATTATATTTTATTTATTTAATCAATCATCTATTTTATTGTATTTAAGTTGTAAAATTGTATTATATTTTATCATTATTTTATTAATCACTTATTTTATTGTATTTAATTTGTATAATATTATTCTATTTTATTGTTATTTTATTAATATAGTTTTTACTTACCATTATTTTACAACTATTACTGTTATTATAGCTTTTAATCATATTTTATTACATATTTATAACACATTGTTAAATTGTTTTTGTTGTTTTCATGGTTGTTCTGTCTTACGTTTGCTTGTCAGTCATCTGTGAAGCACTTTGAACTGCACTAACCTGTATGAAAGGTGCTATACAAATAAAGTTTGATTGATTGATAGATTGATATTTCACAGGTTCATGTTGTGTCCAAAGCTAAAAAAAACAACAACAAATCCAAAATATAAGCAACCAACCAGTATTTATGTTTCTTCAACATATTTATCAAACTCATTCATCATATCTTCACCTCATAAATATAGACAGCAACTTCAGGTATACAGTGTGTGATGGGTATTACAGTAGTGATGTGAAGCAGTGTACCGCTTTATCAGCACACCTCAAACAGCATGCATACAGTAGTCCAAGGACACAGGTTCATTTCTGTGAATCAAGCAGGCATGAACATCACAACCATACATGTAAATATATGGCTGGTTTAAGGCATTCAGGGTCTGTGTGCACACAAGGTTTCGTAACTCCTTAATATGAAGAACATCTAAGAAAAGAAAACAATCAATATTGCAATGAGTGGAAATGCTTTTAGGGTTTATAAAAATGTGATGTTGAGGGGTTAAGTTAAAAACTTGTATCCTGTACTCTCAATATTGTGAGTTTTGAGTCCAGCTCATGACTTATCATATTATTTTATATCTAACATGTCATGTTGGCATGTTGCCATCAAATGTTTTTTCACTTTCAGGGTGGAAATGACTGAAATAGAAATGTAAGACGAATATCACCAGAAACAACAAAAGAAAAGAAAGGACAAGGCAACAGATTCTGACAAGCCCTATCATGACAATGGGAACCTTTTCTTTATAACAAAAAAAGAAGAAAAGCCAGTGTTCAAATACTGAACAAACTCACAGATGAAAACACACAAAACACATGTGCAATAGATGAACAACAATCTTGACACACCATTTCAATAAATAAAAATATGCAAACAGAATTAAAATAATACTTAAGACAGACTGAAATTGACACAAAAACATTTTCATTTTCAAGAAAACACTTTCAAAGAAGACACAGTTTTGCAGCCTGTATCTTGTCTTCCCACATAATGGGTTTTAACAGTTCTCTGGGAAAATAAAGGCACTAAAAACAGGGAAATATTGAGCCCCAAAAGTCCTGAAAGATCATCTTTCGTGACTTCGGGGTTGCAGTAGTAAAAGCTGTTTGTGTGTGTGTGTGTGTGTATGTGTGTGACCTCTCTTCTCACTGTAGAACACATTTGTCTTTGTTGCTGTATTTTTGCCTCCTCATCTCCAGACCTCGCTCTAGGCGCTCGTCCTCCTCCATCGCCCTGTAAACACACAACCACATATTACAGCATAGTGCATATGACTTTAACTCTTGACCATCTATACCCACACCTGTATCAATAATTTGCTTGCAAATAAGGAATAAAAACAATATATATCATTGAACTACATTGAACTAACTAAATTTTTACAAGCACCATTAATCTGAAGGTGCTTTTTTTTTTTAATCTCCCTACAACTTGTCTTTTTCACACACACTCACCCTCTCTCCTTGGCGTCGATGTCTCTGATGATCTCGTCCCGCTGGTTGACCAAAGACACCAGCTCTTGGAGGAGCAGCTGCTCCCTCTGCTGCTGAGTGGACGACTTCTGCCAGTCTGCAGGACAAACAGCAGAACTTTACGTAACGGTTCATATGATCATGTACAGTTCAATTCTGCCAATAGATCCCCCCTAATTGTTACACACTGGTCCTTTAAGTAAATGATCTGAATTCTTCTTCCACCTCTGTTGGTTACTAACCTTCTATGGCCATCATCACCCGTAGTTCCCTGTTCAGAAGCTCAAACCTCCTCTCCAGATCCTGCTCCTCTTGTCTGTAGACAATAAACAAACAAATAAAAGGAAGTGTGTATACTGTATGTGTACGTACATGTGTGTATACTGTATGTATCTTATGAGGTCTTACAGTAGCTCCAGGTTGTCCTGTCTGCGTATCAGAGCGTTCTTCTTGTTCACCAGAGTGAACCACTCCTGGATCAGTCTCTCCTCTTCATCACGGTCGCTTCCTGTAGAAACATGAACATGCTGAGCAATTTCTGATTCTTACAAACAGTCCTTTTAAATATTTTTTTAGTGGGGTACTTCATTTTTTTTGTTTGCTGTATGTATAACCTGTGAACAAGTGGGCACTTTTTGAAATAACAGTGGCAGTTTTGCTGGCAGGTGACTTTTTTGTGTTATATTTTCTTATAATTTCGTATCACATGTACATTGTCAGTTTACTTTGGCTTTAGTCAACCAAACTAGCTTTCTCTCTAGAGTAGCTTTGCTGTAGTTCAACCTCTTACAGTGTGAATCAATTGGTAGCTTGTAAAGCTATGCTTTAAAAGTAGCTTCCCCAACACTGGCAGTTTGTATACAACTGGATGGTTTATTGGTAGAAAACCTACACCATTCACTCCTGCTGCCTGCGTACTTCCTGTTAATTCCTTGCTGATGTGTGACTCACCTGTTTCCATGAGGCTTCGCAGTCGTCTCTCCACCACAGCGGCTCTGCTGTCGACGTGCTTCTGCTCCGTCTCCAGCGCTGCCAGCTCACTCAGCACATACTGACTGGTGTCCTGCAGACACTGACCACAAGCACCATCACACACACACACACACACATGCATACATGCAAACACACACACACAATCACATGAACATACACAAGACAATGGCAGGAAAATGAGGGAAAGGAAATCAAAGTAGAGAGGGAGTCGGGGAAACAAGAAAACAAGTAGAAGAAGAGGGTCAAAAGATTAGAGAACAGCCAGAAGGATGGAAATGAATAGAACAACTTTTTACTAGGTAAATATGATTCATTCTTTCTTGCAGCCATCAGTCATGCTACAGTAATGATGTTTATTTGATTTGAGAGGGAGAGTCAAAGATAAAGAAAAGAAGAAGTAGAGAAAAGAAAAAGGAAAGTGAGGAACAGATAACTGACCATTGTTTCCTCTTCCTGTTTGAGAGGCTGGGTCTCAGCTGTACTCTGCAACTCTGTACACAAACACACACACGACAAATCAAAGTGTAAAAGAAAGAAAAGAAAAAGAAAAGACGATGACAATAATATATTATATAAAAATAACTTGAATAAACGTTTAAAATGTTAAGAATATTGCCAGCAGGGTGGTACCCACCTGTATTATTAGTGATTCCTGTCTTTGTGTCTTCATCCTGGACAAGAAAAACATGAAACTAACGGTAACTATCACAAGGCTGACACATACAGTAAATAAAGACTATCAGACTGTTTTTCTCCAGGTGAAAGTAAAGTACAGTTTAAGAAAAAAAAGTACAGTTTAAGAAAAAGACAGAGAAAGTGTTACCTGAGCCAGTCCAGATTTGGCTGATTTATTAATAGACCTTGGAGGAGGGACTGGAGTTATTGACTCATCCGCTAAAATCAGATGAGAACAACTATCAGAAGTTGGATTCTTGAACATAATTATTCAACACAATTTCCTTAGTAACTTTTAATTCTTAGAGATGAAACAAAAATAATAATATATATATTATTTAGCATAATTAGTAGGGCTGTCAATCGATTTAAATATTTAATTGTGATTAACCGCAAATAAATCACACATTTATTATTTGTTCAAAATGTACAATAAAGGGAGCTTTATCAAGTATTTAATACTCTTATCAACATGGGAGTGGGCAAATATGCTTGCTCTTTGAAAATGTATGTATATATTTATTACTGGAAATCAACTAATAACACAAAACAATGACAAATATGGTCCAGAAACCCTTATAGGTACTGCATTTAGCATAAAAAATATGCTCAAATCATAGCATGGCAAGCTCAAGCCCAACAGTGTGCTGACGTGACTATGACTTCAAAACTGCATGTGATTATCATAAAGTGGGCATGTCTGTAAAGGGGAGACTCGTGGGTACCCATAGAACCCATTTTCATTCACATATCTTGAGGTCAGAGGTCAAAGGACCCCTTTGAAAATGGCCATGCCAGTTTTTCCTTGCAAAAAGTTTGCGTTAGATTGGAGCGTTATATAACCTCCTTCACAAAAAGCTAGTATGAGATTACTCATACCAATGGTTTCCTTAGATTTTCTAGTTTAATTTGATGCCATTATCTTCACTTTAGCTTTAAAACTGACAACCTAAAAAAAATCACAAGTTGCTCAGCTAATCTGCTTCATCAGGACTGTGTGGGTGTGATGTGATCAGATTTGATGGAGGCTGGCAAACAATCCCACAACTGTCATCACATTTTGAATTTAAATAATTTTGCACGGGCAGAAAGCCCTCTCTCATCTGAAATAACCCAAACTGTTTAAACTTTGGCACAAAAGGGGTTTACGTAGCACCTCATCACTCATACTAAGAAGCTGATTGAGAAAACATGTTTTCAGGAGCTTTGAAATTAGAACGATACACTTATTTATATCCAAAATATTCATGTCCGCACCATTCCATCAAATGGAACCCTCTAGATGTGCATCATTTTATACACGTTCATCAAATTCAGCATGACATATCTGGTATCTTCGGGGAACTTTGGGGGAACCTACTAGAATCTTAATTGAGGTGCTGTGAACTTGATTTAGAGATTTCTTTATCCCTCCTTGTCTCCGAAGGTCAAACTGTGCCACTTAACATTCCTAAGTTCCCCTGGAGACACATTAATGCTTCCTCGTTCTCTTTTCTTTTGTTTTTTCTGACATTATTTGTCTCTTATTTGTCTTTTGTCTCTTCTTTACACATTCCGATTGAATCGAGCGTGCCTCCGGCAAGAAATACCACTGAATGCGGACTGGAATTTTAAATAAGTTTGACTGCACAATTTGCAATGCTGAACCCACTAAAAAGGTCCATGAGATTCAAGACAGATGGGATGAATCACAGTAAAAAAAAGAAAAGAATAGTATAAGTATAAGAAAGTTGAAATGTTTAAAGATGGAAAAGAGGCTGATACCTTTAACCAGTCGTTTGGTCCTCGGTGGCGGGACGACCAACGTGCTGCTCCCTCCTTCCTCTAGGCTCACTCCTTCGTTCAGCCTGGCCATGCAGAAAGCAGCGGCGTCGACGTTAGTGGGACCGGGACCAGAGAGGGCGAGGCCGTAGCTGGACTGGCTGCTGTTTTGCTCTATCTGCAGCACGCTCAGCTCCTGGTTGGTGAAGTGCGAGCGGATCTGGCTGAGGTAGGTCATGACTATGAGCCTGTCGGGGACGGACAGAAGAACCATGTCGGACGGCTCCAACAGGCGAGAGATGCCCAGCGCCTCGAAACCGTCAAACGCCTGATGTTGTCAGAAGAGAGAGACATCATCAGTACAGAAAACAAGAAATACATGTGAACTATCAACACTTCTGATGGCACTAAAGAGCTGAATATAAAACATGAGCCATGTCTCTACCTTCTTGTTGTTGAGCTTGATGTCATGAGAGTACAACTTGTCAAAATCTCTAATGGGACAAAACCAGGGAAGAATATAATGAGAACATACCTACAGCAGGTTTACAGCATTCAAAGTCATGTAGATTTATTATCAATTCATCTGTTACATACATTTTGTCTGGATGGAAGTGATGTAGGATGGCACAGAATGCCAGGCCATTTCTCCAGGAAGTGCTGAAGTTGGTGACCTTTACCCCCCGGTAATCGTTGGTGATGTCCTGACACCACTGGAGCAGCGACTGAATGGAGTTCACCGGGCCCTGCAGAGGAGGAGGAGGAGAGAGGAAGAAGTTTTGGTTGTGTGTAATTTGAAGATGTCAGAGTTTATGTGCACATCTGTATTGTGTGTATTTACCTCAGCTGCATCGTCCTTCCCGTCAGCCTCCTCTCTGACCATTGGAGCCGGATGAGGGGATTTAAGGTCGGAGGTTTCCTCTTCTGGTAACGTAGGAAGTCGAGATGTGGTCATCTCACAGTGATTGGGAGGAGTGATGTGGGTGTCTGTGTGTGTGCTGGAGGTGTCTCCAAACTGCGATGGCGGTTTCTTCTCTCCACCATCTGGGAGGTCTGCCAGTTGGCCTTTTAGCCTAGGAGAAGACAGGATGTAAACAATAAGAAAAACAGACTTTGTTTAGTGGAATAAAGGAGATCATCCAAGCAGCGAGTCGTAGATGTGAGCGAGAGACGTGCAAGCTTGCCGACACGACAGATGGCAGCACAGGCTTGATGTTAGAGGGCAAGCCAGGGAACATACAGCATTCAAGAGAATGACTCTTCAGGATATTTTCAGCATGGTTGCTTCAACACAGTCTATGTTGTTTGGACACTTTTTTTATCAAAGCAGATTCCCCAAACACTTGTCTAGGTTGTGTATTTTCCTATATGCTTTGGATATTCAGGTGAAAAACATCATACACAGCAGCAGTTCTTGAAAACACACAGCACTTCCCATGCACTCAGGTGGCAACACACACACACACATATCGCCAGAGCTATTTTAAGTCTTTTGCGTGTCCAAAAACAAAAACATTTTGCTTTCTAAGCTTGCGTTTCTAGCCCTTTCTAGCAGCATGGCGGCGGCGTCACAAACTCTCATTTTACAGCTAAACCGTGCACTACAAGATGATTCTGAAAACATTTGAGGCGAGAAATAGGCATTAACATAACATAATATTGATTCATATTTGATCAGCGCGGCCTAGTTTGACCGTTTGGTCGGAGTTCGCGACTGATTGACAGCCGGCTCCCATAGACGGCAGCTGGACAGCAGACCTCAGATCAGCTCTGACTGCTTGTTTTCCTCCGGTACGTGAAATCTTGCAGATGCCGTTATGAGCACCGGAGGACACAGAGGCACATGATTTTTTTCAGGTTACCTGTTTCATGTACTACTGTCACGATAAAGCGACCGTTTTATAAAAACAACTTTTTTAAAATCATATTTGCTCCAATCTCGCCTACTTCAGCTTTAAGTTCGACTCAAGTCTCAAGTCTACGTCTCTGCATATCACAAACACAAACAAACACAAGGCTTCAGTCATTTTCTAAGGCAGCACAGGTTGACAGCCCAAGCTGACTTACACATCCTCCTCTCCTTGACTTTGCCCCGGCTCATTGGTCGGTGGCTCTTCTGCCTCAGTTAGTGATATTTCCTGCAGGGTATCATCACAGCAGGGTATCAAGTACTGACTGCGATCGACAAGCTCTGTGGTGTCACAGTCGATGTCATTAAGATCGGGGATGAGGAGCTTCATGCCGCGAGGGCCAGAGACAGGGGATGTGTCACCTGTCATCAGACTGATTTTAGCCAATAACAACCTCTCCTCCTCTCGGAGCTGCTGCTCTTTGGTTAGACGGTTGAGATCAGGGGTGTGTGTTTCTGTGTGAGGGCTGTCACTCTTTGTGGTGTGTGTATTCAAACTGAGGCTGCTCATGTCTTCATCATCCCTCATTTCAAGACTCTTGTGTGACTCTGTAGCTATGTTGGCCATGCTCGCATCAATGTTTATCTCATCGATGTTCGTGTCTGTGTGTATCTTGGTGTGTGAATGCATGCTGGCAGTGCTCAGAGGAAGGGGCCAAGGCACCACGGAGGAGTGGACGAGTTCTCCCTCCTCATTGGCTGCTGCCTCCAGGCTGTGACCAGTTTTTGTGACCACATCATCTCTCTGTCCTTTCGCTGGCTGTTTTTGTGCTCCAGTATATTGGGGATCAGGTCTGGCTCTAGTTGTCTGACCGATTCCTTCCTCTTGCTTAGACCCCAAAGGAGGTTTAGGATGAGGCGGGTCTGCCAGACTGGTTAGGGAGTGTTCAGGTTTATTTGGCTGACTGGCAGCAGAGCTCTGGTAAAAGGTTTGTCCACAGGAAGGGAGTGAGGAGGGCGTCTGGGTAACAGCAGGGGATGGGTGACCCTGGCTGAAGACAGAAAAGGAGATTTCAGAGCTGAACCTAAAGGCTGAAGAACTATTGAAAAAACTGAGCAGCAACAAATCCTTGTCGGGATGCACCAATTTATCGGCTGAACATCGGTATCGGCCAGTTTGCCTTGTTGACTGCAGATGCAGTGGCCGATGTTTATCTGCTGTGTTGCATCAATTTTGTGCCGGCTAAATGCTGTGTAGGTTATTTGCGGACGGTCTCGGATAACAGTTAAAAGACAGTGTAATGAAATGCTGAATGACTTTAAAAAAGCTCAGTTATTTTAAAGAGGTCTTTGTTTCCCTGGCACAAAAGCGGAATAAATAACAGCAAAAACAAAATAAATAAAAACAACCATATCGGTATCGGCTAACGTCCAAATTGATATTTTAAACATCGGTATCGGTCCAGAATCTTGCAATCGGTGCATCCCTAGATCCTCGTCACACTCCATTTCCCTCTGGCAGCATACCACCACTCATCTCACGCAGCCAGACCTCAATCTTGTTGATCTCACAATGGTCGGAGGAAATTCAAGCATAAAAGTTGTTTAGAAAAGACACAGTCGGCTGTCGCCATATTTTAAACCAATTAAGAGGAAACTGAGGGTAGAGCATGGTGTTCGTGAAAGAAGGACACAGCTAATCTCATGACTGTCTCAAAAGGTCTTTACAATCCCGTTATTTGGACAAGATTTTCCCCAGACTTCCACAAGTTTGACGTGACAGAGGTGTGGCAATGCAAGATCATACCAAACTGGACAACCAAAGGCAAAACACCAATTTAAAACATGCTCCAGTCTCCACTGTACTGCAACATATCCACTGACCAAACCAATCCATCTATTCATGCTACTTGACATGCTACTCAGCTGCAATGAGTACTAAACAAAATGCAAGGACCTCTTGACGTCAGCCGTGACAATCATGGACAGAAACATACAGAAGATATAGATACATCCATTGCACAGCTTCCCCTTTTTTCATGCTTGCTGCACTACTGCTGCATATTAGACCAAATCTTTTTTTCTCCAAGTATAAATTACATATAATTTCCTATGATTTCTAAGGAGATTGATGGAGGTTTATGGAAATAGTGATACCTTCGGAAAGTGTAAGTCACACTGAATTTGAAAACATGTGTATCATGTCTGTGTAGGGATGTTCATAATTAACCGTTTAACCGTCAACCGACATTAAGCATTTTAACCGATTAATGCTATCGGTTAAAATGGTTAAAAGAAATATTTATAATTAATTAAAAAGCTGAGCGGCTCCTCACTCGTCACTCGGGTGAACTGGGGACTCAGTTGTCTGTTGTACTCGTACACTGCAGCTGGCGCGAGGCACAAAACTTGTCGGTTAACGGTTAACAATCGGTTAACGAGGGTCGGTTATCGGTTGAGAACATTTTTCAAAATGAGCATCCCTATGTCTGTGCGTTCAGATTTGATTGAGTCGTGACTCTAACTTCCTGTTGTTTCAAGAACCGGCAACATCCTGTCTCTTTTCACCTGACCCGGTGTACTTGCCCTTCACCCCGAACACTCCCGACACTCCTTCTCTGTCCTCATTTTGAAAACCTCTGTTAGAAGTCATAACTGAGGCAAGATGTGAAGAGGAAATTCCAGTTTCCCTCACAAACAACATGGTAATTAAGTTGTTTGGGGAACATGACTCACATGCCAACACACAACTCTTTCTCGAGAAAGACCTGCAGGAAAAGACCAAACCCTCAGTAAATGAAGGATAGTAATGACCAGTGGTGGAATGTAACTACGTACTGTACTGTACTTCAGTACAATTTTGAGGTACTTGTATTCCACTACATTTATTTGACAGCTTCAGTCACTAGTTACATTGAATAGAAAGAATAGAATAGAAATCAACTAATAAATTATGATATATTATCATAGATTAAGCTACCGAGCAATATACCTTTATCAAATGGGCCTTTCTGCATTATGAGTACTTTAACTTCTGGTACTTAAAGTACATTGTGGTGCTAATACTTTATTACTTTTACTTACGATTTTGAATGCAGGATTTTTACTCGTAACAGAGTAACTCTACACTGTGGTATTACTGCTTTTACTTAAGTAAAAGATCTGAATACTTCTTCCACCACTGGTAATTATTATTTCCCTGCAGAAACAGTGAGTCAGAGCCTCGGTTATTGGAGGAAGCATACACAACGAATGCACAGGCACAGTCCTCTGATCCACAAGAGGCAACAAGCCGATCTCTCTCGTACAGCCAACTCTTCTCCCGTTACTCACCTCTCTCTCTCTCTCTCTCACACCCTGCGGCTATTTGTCCCTCTCTCCCACCCTTACTCACCCTGCTTCCCCTTCCATGTACAGCTCAGCCAGCCAGACGGAGCCCAGATCTTCCTGTCCTCTCTCATATTCCACCTCCTCGTCCTCCTCCTCCTCTCTCATCCACACTGGGATGGCACCAGATTTCAGGTTGGATTTTTTAACTGATCTCAGACCAGGTTTATCCAGGGCTTTCTTAACAGCAACTACAGAGTCCTCGGGTTTGACCGTTCTGGAGTCGAGTTTGCTTATTGTTCCGGCTGCAGGGACAGAATCAGCAGGTCTGGGCGAAACCACTTTGACTTCAGTATTCGTTTTCACTACTTTGGGATCAGACTTGTTTTCTGGCTGCTCTTCATCACCCTGTAGCCTCTCATCATATGCAATATCATCCAACTCTGCTTCCCTCAGAGGAGGCCAGTCATTTGATTGGTTGTTCATGACTTCCTGCAGTGACGTAGAGCCAGAAAGGATCTCTCTTTTGCTATCCTCTTCCCTTTGCCTCACCCTGTCCTCCTCCAATCGTCTCTCCATCTCTCTTTCCATCTTCCTCTTCTCATTTTCTTCCTCAATGTGCTGCTTCCTTTCTTTCTCTGCCCTTTCCCTCTCCTCCCTTAGCTTGTTCTCCAGCTCTTTACTCTCTTTTTCCAACCTCTTCCTCTGCTCCTCTTCCCTCTCCATCCTTTCTCTCTCCATTTCTTCTCTCTCCTTTTCCACCCTCTCTTTCTCTTTCCTATCTGCCCTTTCCCTCTCCTCCCTTAGCTTGTTCTCCAGCTCTTTACTCTCTTTTTCCAACCTCTTCCTCTGCTCCTCTTCCCTCTCCATCCTTTCTCTCTCCATTTCTTCTCTCTCCTTTTCCACCCTCTCTTTCTCTTTCCTATCTGCCTCTTCTCTCTCCTCCCTCTTCATGTTTTCTATCCTCTCCTTCTCCCTCTCCTCTCTCTCCTTCTCCTGCTCACTAGCTGCCATTCTCAGACTTGCCACCAGACTTAGCCCATGTGAAGGTTTCTGAGCTAAACCAGTCTGTTTAGTAATCGTCAGTTCTTCTGTTGTGTCGGAGAAGGCCGTGGGTGGAGAAATGTCCACACCGATGGGAGTCGGTGGCTCGTCATCTGGCTCAGAGGAACGCAGCATCTCTGCATCTACTTCGTGTAAAGACGGCTGACCATCGCATATAAGGAGGCGTTGAGGATGACCTGCATCAGCGGGTCCAGTTGTCTGCAGGATGGAGGCCACTGTCTCATAGCTAAAGGGACAGACACGAGGGACAGGAAAATCTCTGAGACAGTTCTCACCCTACAACGACCTCAGCAGGCTCTCAACGGTGTGACACAAAGCCAGACAGCATGCTTGATTAAGTAGTTCCTTTTTCTCAGACTTTGTTTTGGTGCTTGTCCAAAGCCCACACAGAGGATATTGTTGGTTGCACTGAGAACCACCCTTCACTTTCTTTTTCTACCAAGTACACAACGCAGTAAAGCCCACTGGTATTTCCATCATTTTCCATTAAGAACAGGTGAAAACGCTTTCCGGTGCCATGCAGCTCAGAGAAAGATAACACAGCTAGCCAATACATATGCACAAGACATAAGACTTCAGACAAGACTGAAATTAACAGCACATTGTGTACGACAGCTCACTGAGCGGAGCGTCACAGTTATTAAACAGCAAACTGTTTCTGGTTTTACACAGCATCAAGCACTTGTGTACTGACTGTATGTGTAATGGTAAATGTAGCAAGCAACCCATACTAGAATAACTGCCACGGAGATAAAGTCAGGGTTCGACATTAACCGACATTAGCGGCAAGTAGGCCACCAAGTTTTATCAGGTTTCTCTTGAGATCGGCATTAATGCTTCTAGTTGCCGTTAGCTGTTAGCAGCCGAGGGGGAACAGAGTCCTGCTCGGCTAAATAACGGACCTACTAACGTTAACGGAGGTGCCATTGAGTTACAGTATGATGCGTTCAAGCTGTATTCAGTAAAATGAGTATTGAGCGAAGGTAAATTATAACGTTATGCGAAAAAGATGGACTGTATCTTTTGTAGCGTATGCACTAAGAGACTGTTAATGTAACAGTTAAGGAAGGCTGTGTTAAGTTGAATTAAATTGCCTTTTCTATATTGTTTTTACATGTTTACATTTGGGCAACCAAAAATGTAGTTTGGCCACCAAGGCAGTAAAAGGCAATAAAAATGTATGATAAGTTAATTCAATATTGTATAAGCATACTGCTACATTTCCTGGCCATTATCAGATAAGGGGTGTAACTTTTATCTTTTACAATCTTTTTAATAACCTCTGATAAAATAATGATTATAAGTTAAAAATGTAATATTTTTAAGTCTAAAATCTATATTATTATAATTTTTCACTTAATTATGTAAAATGTTCTCCCTCTTTTGAGGTTGTATTTGATAAAGTAATAACGCTGTGTGTTTACTGCACCTATTTTTGGAAGGATATTTTATTATATTTGACAAGTTATTGAATTATCCAACAGTTATCTAATTATTGGAAATATGTTCTGACTGTATGTAAGCTTGGTCTACAAAAAACATCTTTTGCATAACGCCTCACACTTTAACAATTTTAACAGACGGGCAGGCAGAGAGACTCACCCTCTATACAACACCCCAACTACTGCTGACATGAAGCCAGCAGGCGCCTCCATCTGCTGCTTTGCGACACACACATCTGCCTCTGTGTGTGCACCTTTCTGGGCACTACCACACACACAGACACACACAAAACATACTCTTGTGAAAAGCTCTCATCAAATAATAAACAACCAGTCTAACAGCATAGACAGAGGTTGAGATGAAGAAAAACAGCATCAGGTTAATAGCAACAAAGCGCTGGTTAGGCTGCAGCACCACGTTAGGTAGTACATGTGCAGGTGTGTGTGTGTGACTGTGTGCGTATGTGGTGGTTTGCAAGCAAAAGCAGACATGTCATGTCATGCTGCAAAGGAACCGTCACTGACTCACCCCCCTATTACACCACCCTCCTCCTGCTTCTCATCCTTCTCTTCACTACTTTCCATCCCTCTTCCTGTCTCCGCTGTGGTCTCCTCCACCGTCGCCCACAGCTGCTTCTCTGCCTCGCACACTGGCTCCTTATTGTTGGTGAAACTCCCCAGACCACCAGCCACGACCTCGGCCGGTTTCTCCTCATCTGCTCCCTCCTGTTGTGGTTTTCCCGACGGCTGGAGGACTTGTTCCGGCCGCAGTCCCGGTTCTGGTTTTGAGGGAAGCAGCGGCTCCAGCGCCAAAGCCGTGCGCTCGGCGGCTGGTTTGGGGGAAACCTCGGGTGAGGTTTCTGGTTCCACGCTGGGTCCCTCTGGCTCTTTGGGCTCCTCTTTAACTGGTGGTGCGCCGGGTTCAGCAGGAGTTGGGACTATGTGAGGTGTTTCTGTGTCTTTTGCTGTTATTGGTTGGTGCTCCTGCGTGACGGGGGCGTCCACCTCAGCAGCATCTTCTCTGTGTGAGCTAGAAGAAAGGTACAAAAAGCCCACATTTTTACATTTGCTATACCTACTACATCATTAAGAAAGCCAGAGCATCAGCGAAGCAGACAGACGCACAAATGGTTAGAAAGAAAGACACAGACAGACGTCCCCCTCATCCATTCTTACCCTCTGCACAAAGGTTTTGCACCCTCCTTGGCAGAGATTGTTTCAGAAGTATCTTTCCCACTTCTCCCTTCTAGCGTTTTCCATACAGGAACCTCTGCAGCAGACAGCCTCTGAGGAGGTGGCGCCAGGGTCAACACCTCTAATGTGAATGGTTTATCCTGACCAGTGGGGCCTGAACGGGTGCCAGGTGGAGTACATGTGGCAGATATTTTCTTTTCTGGGACAACAATGTTTGACAATGAACCTTCCTTTAAGAGAGAGGGTTGCCCCAGACTGGATAAAGGGGAGAGAAAGAGGAAAGGTTCATCAGAAATAAGAAAAGGAGAAGAGGAAAGCCATACAACAACAACAACAACAGAAAAAAACAAATAGTAGGGGTGGGTGATACCACAAAAAACATTTGCATGTTAAAAAGCAAGACAGCTTTTAAAGGAGCAGTGTGTAGGATCGGGCAGCATCTAGTGGTGAGGTTGCAGATTGCAACCAACTGAAGCCTCTCTCGTGTGCAAAGCGTGTAGAAGAACTACGGTGGTCGACGCGAAAAAGCGAATGGCCCTATACCTAAAGCCAGTTGTTGCTGAGGCCCTGACACACCAAGCTGACGGTCAGCCGTCGGACAATTTGGGGGCATCGGTGAGCGTCTGTCGGGCCTACTTTTTGTGTTGTATCCGGCACCGACGGAGCTCGTCGGTGAGATAAATCACTCTGATTGGCTGTTCAGCTTAAACGAATCAGTGCACAAGAAGAGAAACGGAAGCGAGGAAAGCAAGCCAACGAGTTAAGTCCAGAAGAAAAACTGTAGTCTTTGTGTTGTGTTCAAGTGCAACTTTCTGGCCAAGACACAGGTGACGTGAGGCGACTCAATGGTCAGCCTTCGTCGCATATTTACTAATATTATATTCCATAGATTCAATAGATCCACCTAACTGTTACACACTGCTCCTTTAATGGTAAATCATGTATTTTTACATTATTACACATGCACACACAACAACAGCAGCAGGCAAGCAAAGAGCTAGCTAGTATCACTGGTCAAAACATAACATAGTGTCGGTGGAATCAATACTTTAGGGATCGATCGGTCCACCCCTACCACACACATAATCAATGACGACTTGCGTGAGCAGAGAATCACAAAATAATTACCAACAGAAGAAGAGAGAAATAATCAAAATAGAAATGTTGAATGATTCAGCCCAATTTGAAACACTTTAAGCGCAGAGTAACAGAACAAAGACTGATGTGTAAATCAGTAGAAAGTGAATTTAAAGTGACTTTTTAAAGACTAACACTGATTGATTGATTGATTGATTGATTGATTGGATTTGCAGATGGCAGCCATCTGATTGTATTAAAACAAAAAGAAATCATCACCCACAGTGACATTACTTTTTATTTCAGTGGTGTAACTCACCGCTCATCGGAGGCAGAGCTCGGTTTGTTCACTGAGTGAAGGGTCATCTCTCTGTCTTGTGATTGGCTGAGAATTTGCGAGGGCAGCTGCTCGGATGTAACGCCGGTTTTGTCCAGAGGAGGGAGATCGGGAGCGGGAAGTTGAGTTTGTGTGAAACTGGGAGGAGGAACGGCGGCGTGTGTGTTTAGTTGAGGAGCTGGCAGAGAAGAAGAAACCAGAGTTTTCATCTTCTGCTTGTCCTCATCTGACCTGTTGGCCTCCACACTGCAGGCCGGAGCTGCTCCATGCTCCTTCATTCTCTTGTCTTCTTCCTCCTTCATTCTCTCTTTCTCCTCTCTACATCTCTTCTCCTCCTCTTCCCTCTTTTTCCTTTCCTCCTCCACTTTCTTCTTCTCCTCCTCCTTCCTCCTTTGCTCCTCTTGCAGCCGTCTTTCCTTTTCTTTCTGCTCCTTCAAGAGTCTCTCTTTCCTCTTCTCCTCCTCCTCCTCACGTCTTTTCTCCTCTGCTTTTTTCCTCCTCTCTATCCTTTCCTTCTCCTTCTTTAAGAGTCTCTCGTTCTCTTTCTCCTCCCTCTCCTTCTCCTCTTTGAGTACTCTCTCCTTTTCTTCCTCTTCCCTCTTCCTTCCCTCCTCTGCTTCTTTGACTCTCTTCTCCTCCTCCCTCTTCTTCCTCTCCTCTTCTGCCTCCTTTTTCTTTCTCTCTTCCTCCTCCCACTTCTTCCTCTCCTCTTCTGCCTCCCTTTTCTTTCTCTCTTCCTCTTTCCTCCTTTCCTCCTCCCTCTTCTTCCTCTCCTTCTCTGTCTCATTTGTCTTTCTCTCCTCCTCCTGTCGTAGATGTTTTTTCTCCTCCTCCTCCCTTTTCTTCCTCTCCTCTTCTGCCTCCCTTTTCTTTCTCTCTTCCACTTTGCTCCTCTCCTCCTCCTCCTCCTCCATCTTCTTCCTCTCCTTCTCTGCCTCAATTTTCTTTCTCTCCTCTTCCTCCTGTAGATGTATTTTCTCCTCCTCCTGCCTTATTCTTCTCCCTTCCTCCTCTTTCATTTTCTGTTGCTCCTTCTCTTTCTCCTCCTTTAAGCATTTCTCCTCCATCTTCTTCCTCTCCTTCTCTGCCTCAATTTTCTTTCTCTCCTCTTCCTCCTGTAGATGTATTTTCTCCTCCTCCTGCCTTATTCTTCTCCCTTCCTCCTCTTTCATTTTCTGTTGCTCCTTCTCTTTCTCCTCCTTTAAGCATTTCTCCTCCATCTTCTTCCTCTCTTCCTCTTCCAGGAGCCTCTTTTTCTCTTCCTCTATCCTTTTCTCCTCCTCCTCTTTCATTTTCTGTTGCTCCTTCTCTTTTTCCTCCTTCAAGCGTTTCTCCTCCATCTTCTTTCTCTCCTCCTCTTCCAGGAGCCTCTTCTTCTCTTCCTCCCTCCTCTTCCTTTGCTCCTCGAACACTCTCCTCTCCTCCATCATTTTCTCCTCCTCCTCTTTCATTTTCCTCATGAATCTCTCCCTCTCAAGTCTCCTCTCTTCCTCCCTCCTAAGCTTTTCCTTTTCCACCTCCACCTCCAGGAGTCTCCTCTGCTGCTCTCTTTTCCTCCTCTCCTCCTCGTACCGCTTCCTCTTCTCCTCCTCCTCCTCTCTCAGCTTCTCCTGTTTGTCTCTCCTCGTCTTCAGGAGTCTCTCCTCCTCGCATTTCTTCCTCTCCTTCTCCTTCTTCCCCTCCTCCTCCTCCAGTAAGAGCATCTTCTTCTCCTCCTCTAACAGTCTCTTCTTCTCCTCCTCGTGTTTTCTCCTCTCTTCCTGCTTCCGGAGCGTTCCTTTTTGCTCTTCCTCTTCCTCTTTCCTCCTTTCCTCCTCCCTCTGCTTCTCCTGCTCTGCCTTCATCATCACTTCCTTCTTCGTCACCGCTCCCTCTAACTGCTCCGTCAGTGACGGTTTCTCTCCACCAGCCTTTTCATTGGTTTTCTGCTCAAGACTGCAGAACAGATAAACAATATTTCTTAATCCTAAATCTGTGTGTGTTCTTATTATCAGAACATCAGTTCACATTTTGTAACCTTATTTCTTAATGTTCTGTATCTTGATTTTTATCTGTGAATATAAATACTCACCCCAGAGGACACCTTTTGATAGTATCCCGCTTAGAGTCATCCTCTTCCAGAAACAAGCTCACTGATTCTTGTCTCTGGCTGAACGACTCAAAGATGATGTCGTCAAAGTCAGGGTCGGGTTCAGGCTTCGCCAGTGGCGGCTTTTCGGCCTTAAATGCCCTTATAACACTCGTCTCATTGGTTGGCTTTTTCAAATCAGTTTCCCCCTGAGCACTTAGCGGTTTAGGAGTGATAAATGCCGCCACAACATTGGTGGAGGGCTGCTGAGGGGTGGAGCTCTCACAGCAGGAGAAGGGCCACGGAGGGGGCGGGGCTACTATCAGCTCTGAACGCGACTGGGCAGGACTGCGGGACAGAAACATTTGGAGGTCAGACTCCAGAGGATGAGCGGGTGAGATTTCACAAGGCTGAGCGTGCAGGAGGTGATTAAGGGTGGGACAACAGGCCGGCCACAGAGCAGACTATACAGTCCTGATCGTTATTCCACTGCTGTGTACTGGAAGGTCAGTGCAACAGGAGACAAGGTACGAAACACTCTGCTGCTGACTGTTAGCACGTTAGCATCAACGAAGCACAAACACAAAGCAACCACGAGGCCTCGAGCAAAATAGTTCGACAAATCTCTCGATCAACAAATGTGAATAAGCTGTTACTCGACAAAACGTGTCAGCAAGCTGAAGCAGGTTTTCCTCAGTCAGCACGAAGGTGGGTTAAGCTTGGGACCATTTGGACCATACAAGTTTAATAAGGCACTGATCAATACTATTGGATTGGAGGAATGACGAGAAATGTTCATCCCAATGATGCACTCTGAAGCGCCTTCAAAGATTGATGTCCGGAACGGCCGTAGCGTCAATAGCATGGAGACAGCTGAATTAACGGTACATCTGTGCAATTTAAAGGAATCTGTCTGTACGGTAAATATGAAGCTACATCCGGTTAACATTACAAGTGGGAAACTGCTAGTCAGGCTCTGTCCAAAAGGTAACAAAACGTGCCTACCAGCACCTCTAAAGCTCACTATTTAATGTGTTATATTTTGTTTGTTTAACCTGTACAAAATCCAAAGTGTACAAATGACTTCACTTTACTTCCATACTTATTTACAGGAGTATTTATTGTACAGATTTAACAAACAAGATATAATATGTTAATTAGTCAATTTTAGAGGTGCTGGTAGGTGGATTTTGTTACCTTTGGACAGAGCCAGGGTAACTGTTTTCCCATTTCCAGTGTTTATGCTATGCTATGCTTACAGATGTTCTCATCTTACTCTCGCGAAAAAAACGTATGTACGTAAAATGCTGCACTATTCTTTGAAGCAATCATGCAATGTCAAGCAGGCAGCCCATCTCAAAGTGTACAGATGTGCTCTCTACACTTCTACACCTCTCATGAGTCCGTGTGTCTATGTTTCTCCCAAGCTGTGCTTAAGGTTGTCACCAGTCTTCAAGACGCCTCTTCAGCTCTGTGGTCTGCTGACACATTCTCTCTTCACACAGCATTTCGGAGCCAAAGTTATCCAAACCAAGCAATCAAAATCTAAACACTCATGTGGAGTGACCTCACCTGATCCTTGCTGGTTCAGCTTTGTTTTCTGTGAC